>NW_015686672.1:0-215 GCF_001515625.1 Sinocyclocheilus rhinocerous
ATATTTACTATTATAGTATATATTAATATTTTTAATACGTTTTTTATATGTATTTTCAAGTTGTCATTTTAATTTGAGTAATTCTGGTTGTTTTTTTTATATTTCTATTTAGCTCATTTATTTTTTCTCATTTATTTTTATTTCAGTTTTAATTTGAGTACTTCAGCTTATTTTTTTTAATTAGTTGCCAAGGCAACATGTCCATTTTTTTCCCT
>NW_015686673.1:0-215 GCF_001515625.1 Sinocyclocheilus rhinocerous
ATATTTGTAAACTGTAATTGATTTTACAGAAAAAAAATGCTACAGTAAAAAACTGGTTAACTACCATTTTGCAAGAAAAACTGTGAATTACCTATTTTAAATGGAATACAGTAAAAGGACATTCCCAGAATTCCCTGTGTAACACACCATCACGTATGATTATTTTATTTAAATAGTTTGTTTATTCTCATTTTTGTTAGCAGTAATGTACATTA
>NW_015686674.1:0-215 GCF_001515625.1 Sinocyclocheilus rhinocerous
AACACCTCTCTGCATCAGCCACTGACTTTTAACTGCACGCAAAATGCACATCTGGAACCGACCATCTGTCACCATATTTCCTCCGAACAGCAGGTAAGCATCAGGTTTTTTTTTTAATTACAGAAATATAATGTATTATGTTTAACGATTTAGTCTGATTTATATGGTAATTATATGGTTATCTGTTTAGGAGCTTAATGAAAATGAAAATGTTT
>NW_015686675.1:0-215 GCF_001515625.1 Sinocyclocheilus rhinocerous
AAAAGTGTAATGTCAGGATAAATTGCAGTAAAAGTAAAAATTTCTGAAGTGTCCTACTTTACCAGTATTCACCATATGTGAGGTTAATCTATTAAGTTTGGGACCCGTATTGTGAAATGACTTTACTTTAAATTTTAAATTCAACACTTTAAATTGAAACAGTTATTTTTTCAGACAGAATGAGAAAGTTAGAATTGTTATCACTCTCGTTTGTG
>NW_015686676.1:0-215 GCF_001515625.1 Sinocyclocheilus rhinocerous
ATCAATCAAAAACTTTTTGACGTCTCAGGCATTTCTTTGCAAGGGCAAAATCAAATGCATACTTTACCTGTAATAACTGGCATAGTAGATCATGACCGTCATTGGTGATCCTGTAGAACAAAATTGCACAAAACATATTATAGCTGTAGCTTTCCAGTCTCAATGTTAACAAATTTTAGTAGTAATATCACCTGACTTCTCAACTGATTTAACAT
>NW_015686677.1:0-215 GCF_001515625.1 Sinocyclocheilus rhinocerous
ATATTTGATTTGACCCTTGATGTAACTAAATTATGCACATTTTAGGTTACCTGAGAAAACATTTTTACAGTGTGTTGCTTACCAAGAAACTCTATTAAAAAATGCTTAAAAATGTAACGCATAACAGTTAAATTCTTTATTATAATATAATATAATATAATATATTATAATATAATTAGGGCTGTCAATCGATTAAAATTTTTAATCTAATTAAT
>NW_015686678.1:0-215 GCF_001515625.1 Sinocyclocheilus rhinocerous
AAAATAATGTTCTTTTTAGCAACATCATATGACTCCTTTAAGTAGTGGGGTTATACAAGCCTGTCTAAATGATGAGGGAAAAACACCAGTGTGAAGGGATGTGTTCCCTAGTGATAAAAAAAAAAAGTATACCAAGTACAGGTGCATCTCAATAAATTAGAATGTCATGGAAGTTCATTTATTTCAGTAATTCAAATCAAATTGTGAAACTTGTG
>NW_015686679.1:0-215 GCF_001515625.1 Sinocyclocheilus rhinocerous
ATCAAAGAATCCTGAAAGTTTCACAGTTTTCACAAAAATATTAAGCCACACAACTGTTTTCATAATATTAAGAAATGTTTCTCAGCATATTACAATGATTTTTGAAGGGTCATGTGACACTAAAGACTAGAGCAATGGTTGCTGAAAATTTAGCTTTGCGTCACAAGAATAAATTAAATTTTCAAATATATTAAAATAGAAAACAGTTATTTTAA
>NW_015686680.1:0-215 GCF_001515625.1 Sinocyclocheilus rhinocerous
CTTGATCTGACATTTGACACAACAACACATTGAGATGCTTTTATCACTCTTTTTTTGATATGCTGAAATAAAATGAACATCAGTAACCGCTGTGACAGCTCTGTTTGACAACTGAGACTGTCATGCATTTCCATCATTGAACATAACGTTGTGAGGGTGAGCTCTTCTAGATCTGGGGCCCGTTTCAGAAAGGAGGTTAAGTGAAAACTCTGAGT
>NW_015686681.1:0-215 GCF_001515625.1 Sinocyclocheilus rhinocerous
TACATTTTATATGTTTATGTTCAATATTACATTTAAAGTTAATATTTTTTTGAATACTTATTTAAATACATAACAAACAAGTTATATATTAGTTTATCATAAATGCTTGTCAGTACATTCAGCAGTAGGGAAAAATAGAATTATGAAATTAGTATAAAGATGTACTAAATTCCCATTTAAGTGGTTCAAAAGCACTTTAAAGTTCAGCTAATTGC
>NW_015686682.1:0-215 GCF_001515625.1 Sinocyclocheilus rhinocerous
ATCAGATGTCATTAAACCCTCGTATTCACACAGAGACCGTCACATCAAATTCTCCATTAGATGAATCCATGGATATGATCCAGCTGTGTTTTACTCATTAAACATCCACGTTCACTTGGAAATACCATTATGTAAAAAGGTACGTAATTTTACGTAATATTTTACATTACGTAAAAAGGTTAGCGAACTCCGTTTCATGTTCAATTTTCAAAATT
>NW_015686683.1:0-215 GCF_001515625.1 Sinocyclocheilus rhinocerous
TTTGTTTGATAATCCACTAGACTAGAGGAAAACTGATCAGTTTGGGAAAATAAAGCCTGATCATTTAAAATGCAGAGTTTGCTAAGTGTAGCATCAAAGTTTTTGGAGAAAATATAGTCAGAAAACATTTATGGAACTTTTTGGACTGTCCGATCAGTTGAAAAATATGGCATACACCGTATCCAAAATATTAACTCTTTCTCTCTCTGTCTCTC
>NW_015686684.1:0-215 GCF_001515625.1 Sinocyclocheilus rhinocerous
CAATCTCTTCTACTGTCTGAGTGAACTGAAAGATGACTACGTAGAGGAGATCCAGAAGAATTTCAGAACAGGAAATCTTTCAGTAGAGAATCTGTCATCTGCTCAGTGGTCAGCTCTGGTGTTTGTGCTCCTGATATCAGAAGAAACACAATAAATCTTTGAGCTGCAGCAATACAGAAGATCTGATGAAGCACTGATGAGACTGCTGCCAGTGA
>NW_015686685.1:0-215 GCF_001515625.1 Sinocyclocheilus rhinocerous
ATCATGATTTATCGTCAAACCGGTAATCGTTACATCCCTAAGCACAGTACGCTTCGTCCATCTGCTGGCCGTTGTTGACGGCAGCAATCTGACCCGAATACATGATAGATTCTGCAATCTAAATATTTACTGTAGGCAATTCTGACCAGTGTTAGGGAAAGTTACTTTTAAAAGTAATTAATTACAATATTGCGTTACTTCCTAAAAAAGTAACT
>NW_015686686.1:0-215 GCF_001515625.1 Sinocyclocheilus rhinocerous
AATATGTGTGTTGTTACTGTCAGAAATCCCAGATGTCAACTGATTTTCAGTAACAACCAAATTGCTTCCAGCTCGGTAGCTAACGGAGGGAGAGAATGAGGATATCTGTGGGAGATGGAGAAACACTTTCCACTGCAGGCTGTGAACTTTTTAAGAACTGTAGTTTTGGCCTCTTCTCTCTCTCTCTCTCTCTCTCTCTCTCTCACACACACACA
>NW_015686687.1:0-215 GCF_001515625.1 Sinocyclocheilus rhinocerous
ATCCCCTGTTGTTAAAAACTGTTTAGATAAAACCATATCAAAAAACGGGGCATTTACACCTATAAGCGCCAGCGGGTCAGATTTACCCGCTATATGATGCCTGTATGTTCGCGCGGTCATTTTTGTGCTGCTTATGTTTTAACATAGTACATTGCTAGGCAACACCTTAAACTCACTGAATTAGCAGTTATCAGTTTCATAAATAAAGACAAAAT
>NW_015686688.1:0-215 GCF_001515625.1 Sinocyclocheilus rhinocerous
ATCTCATCTGACTGCAGTTCATTGTTGTTCTACTGAAGCTCCTCGCCACCTGTAACATTTCAGCGCATGTTTAACTAGTGCCTGGCGCTGAGGTGAAGTTTGAGCGCGCTGTAAACTGAAAAATCTCCCGTTTGATGTGGTCGTTAAGATGTTCTGCGTCTAAATAAACGCAATCCTTGTCAAGAAAAAAAGAGATAGAAACAGCAGTTGTGAAT
>NW_015686689.1:0-215 GCF_001515625.1 Sinocyclocheilus rhinocerous
ATCTTTCATATGGGCAAGCATGAGTCTTAACAATGCATAAACCAATTTTCTCTGAAAGAGAAAGTAGGTTTTCAACATATGTGGGCTTAAATTCTGTTCATGTTCTTAGTTGCTCTAACATATTGTTACTGTTCACAGCAGCACTAAATTAAGCTTCTTGGGCTTAGAAGCTCTAACAAAACTTCATGAGCATAAAATTTCTAATACAATAAAAT
>NW_015686690.1:0-215 GCF_001515625.1 Sinocyclocheilus rhinocerous
ATAATGATCTTTAAAATAGCATCATATGACCCCTTTAAAATCAATGCAATGTATACAGAGTTGTGCAGAGAGTAAAAGTTATGCACATACTGTATAAAGACATTGGTAGACGTAAACACGTTGTAAACAGACTATGTGGTTACAATTATGAATCCAGGACTACTGATATAAACTTTTATATACAGTGGGTACGGAAAGTATTCAGACCCCCTTAA
>NW_015686691.1:0-215 GCF_001515625.1 Sinocyclocheilus rhinocerous
AAATCATCACACGTGTGGCCCGTTGCAGCAGCTCGTAAGTCTGTAGAGTGAATCATGATGATTGTTGATTTCAACCATGGAATCGACTGTTTATTTATGGGCTGCATGAGCCATGTTAGTTTGGCAGTTTCAAAGGCTTCCATTCAGCCAGTGATGCCGTCAAACCTGCCTCACTTGACTAGAACAAGGCGACCATCACATGACGCCTCTTAGCT
>NW_015686692.1:0-214 GCF_001515625.1 Sinocyclocheilus rhinocerous
TTACTCCAGTCTTCAGTGTCACATGATCCTTCAGAAATCATCCTGTTATGCTGATTTGATGCTCATGAAACATTTATTATTATTGTCAATGATGAAAACAGTTGTGCTGCATTATATGTTTGTGGAAAACATGATACACTTTTTTAGGATTCTTTTTATTAATAGAACGTTTTAATGCATCCTTGCTGAATAAAAGTATTAATTTCTTTAAAAA
>NW_015686693.1:0-215 GCF_001515625.1 Sinocyclocheilus rhinocerous
ATCTGTTCAGTTATGGTTTTCAGGGGCTGAATAAATATGTACAATAAAATCAAATGCATACATTACATACAATGACTTGAATACACCTCTCAGCTCTTCTATGATAAGCATATTTTCAATTTCTTATATTCTATATATATATATATATTGTAGGTTTTCTGACCCCAAGGCTCAACTAATCTCTGCAATTCTCCAGCTGTGATCCTTGGAGAGTC
>NW_015686694.1:0-215 GCF_001515625.1 Sinocyclocheilus rhinocerous
TGAATCACAAATTTAATGTAATCCGATAGATACCAGTATAAACATAAAAAAAAAATAGAATTCAAATGACAGTCCAAACAATCGCCTTCCAGCTGCAACTTCAGAGACTGAATGAGCTAAATAAAGTAACTATACATCAATGTGTCAATACAGAGTAATGACACAACTAGCAGTTACTGATAATTCTTGCTAATTTTGACAGAGTTATTCTTAAT
>NW_015686695.1:0-215 GCF_001515625.1 Sinocyclocheilus rhinocerous
ATCTCACTGAGTGGGTAGTGCTACGACAACAGTGACTGGCCTTCTGGTTGCGAGCCCCGGCCTACACCAAAAAGGGGCCCGGGCAGCTCGCACAGGACACTGGAAGGGGCATCATACATGGCGCTTTGGTAGGGATTCCCAATTCGTCGGTCACTGACGTGAGTCACGTTGAGAGTGACCGACTGAAAGGGAACGTCTCGGTTATGTATTGTAAC
>NW_015686696.1:0-215 GCF_001515625.1 Sinocyclocheilus rhinocerous
ATCGATTAATATCGAGATATCGATATTTTTTACCCAGCCCTATAGTCTATACTGTAATAAAGGCTATGTCAATTAAAAATGGTTTACAAATATACTACTTAATCATTATGAAAATACCCAAAATGGGTATAAACCATATATTGTTGCAGGCAAGTGTTTATTGTCCTTACGTTAGGGGTCGACCGATTATCGGCCTGGCCGATTATCGGCGCCGA
>NW_015686697.1:0-215 GCF_001515625.1 Sinocyclocheilus rhinocerous
ATACTGCAGTCGCTTCTCAGATCAGCTGAGCTCAGACAGTCCCTGTGTGACACTGCTGCTAACAACTATGTGCTACTGACTATTTTCAGACATTAATGTCAATTTCAAAGTGTTGCTTGTTATTATTAATCAGAAAACATCATAAGAGAATAAGGGTAGATTACATACTGTTTGCATGGACTTTTTCTATTAACATACTGTAATATGAATGTATA
>NW_015686698.1:0-215 GCF_001515625.1 Sinocyclocheilus rhinocerous
GCACTGAGTAACATGATTGGCTTAGAGTCTTATCTGTCCTTCAATCTATATTTTTGCATATTATAAAAAGTGGGCTGTGAGTCTATGTGTTATCTTTGCACACAGACTCAAGCTGTGTGTAAACCAGATCATTCTCAGCAGAGAATTAAAGCAAAACAAAAACAAAACTCTGTTTGGTTCCCTTTCATGGGAACTTCGAACTGCGTCCTCTAGGG
>NW_015686699.1:0-215 GCF_001515625.1 Sinocyclocheilus rhinocerous
ATTAACATGTATGGTTACAATTCTTCAAATGAAAACAGGGTTCTGTTTGAAGTGATTGAAGACAAAATTGTCTTTTGGCTAAACAAATATCCGTCTGGTATAATTTGTATGGGAGGAGACTTTAACATTGCTCCAGATAATATGCTAGATCGTATGCCACCAAAGAAAGCTCCATGTAATTTGCTATTAAAAACCTTTATGGAGAAATATGACTT
>NW_015686700.1:0-215 GCF_001515625.1 Sinocyclocheilus rhinocerous
TAACATAAAGTATGGAACATAAAAGAAGATAATTTGAGAAACATCGTAGTATTTTTTGTTCATCGCTAAACACCGCTGTGTTGCTCGGAGACGCGCAACAGTTCTGCTGTGGCTTTATAGGTAATATTTTCATCGTCAAAATTGAACAAAACACACAATATTGTGTTTAGAATATAACACAATATTAACTTCTTATTTACTGAACTGTTGTATCA
>NW_015686701.1:0-215 GCF_001515625.1 Sinocyclocheilus rhinocerous
GCAAGACAGTGTTTAAGGAAGAAAGAGAGTGTGAGTGTGAGAGAGAGCATCCGGCACACGTGGCCGACTCGTGCTACATTATCCGGCTGATTGAGTTATGACAGCTGTGTTCCGCACAGGGAATCGCTCTCTCTCTCGCGGAGCTGATGATGATGAAGAGATCACTTTAAACAACAATCTCCATAATATTTCATGCTCAGTAAGCACCCGGAGGC
>NW_015686702.1:0-215 GCF_001515625.1 Sinocyclocheilus rhinocerous
ATTATTATTATATTTATTTATTTATTGTTTGCCGCAGTGCTGTAATTATCTTGCAGTTCTTTAGCATCATTTTTTCTTTCAGAGAAGATGGGCCATGATGGTTGAAAGCAAAAATTAGTATTGTGTAAAAGAAATGCTTCCATGTACATTGAATTGTCCCTGCACATATAAATTGAAAATTAGGTCCAGGTGATCCCAAAATCAGCCTAATTATG
>NW_015686703.1:0-215 GCF_001515625.1 Sinocyclocheilus rhinocerous
ATTATTAAACTCAGCAGGACTGCAACATCATTTAGATTGAGAAAAATTGTTTAAATATTTTGCAAACACAAACACTTCAAGTAAATCATTAAACTGATTAAAAAAATAAATAATTTAAAAAAGAAACAAAAAATGTATATGAACCAAAAGACAAACACAATAATGAACTTAATACACTTGCAATGGACACTGCAAAGCCAGGACAGTGATTACCG
>NW_015686704.1:0-215 GCF_001515625.1 Sinocyclocheilus rhinocerous
GGCCGAAAGCACAACATGTAATGCTGTTGGTTATGATTAGCAAATGACACTACCATCTTTAAAAAAACTGGTTCACTGATTTTGTCCAGAGTCTCTTTATGTACCAAAGCGATATTATGGTAACATATTAGAGCGAAAGAACAAGCGGGCTATTATGAAAGATAACACATCACTCAAAAAAAAAAAAAAGTTCTTACATGCTATGAAACACACAC
>NW_015686705.1:0-215 GCF_001515625.1 Sinocyclocheilus rhinocerous
AACAGTTGTGGAAACGGATACTTTTTTCAGGATTCTTTGATAAAAGGAAAGTCCGAAGAACAACAATTATTTGAAATAGCAATCTTTTGTCAAATTACATATGCCTTTACTGTCACTTTAAACCAATTGAATGTCTCCTTGCTGAAAAAAAAAGTATTAATTTTCTTCAAAAAAAACAACAACAAAAAATTGACCCCAATTGAACAGCAATCATG
>NW_015686706.1:0-215 GCF_001515625.1 Sinocyclocheilus rhinocerous
ATTATAGTATTTATTAATATTTTGAATTAGCTTTTTTAATTTAAACTTTTAGCTATTTTTAATGTGCTGTTGTTTTTAATATTTCTATTTGGCTATACTTTATTTTATTTCAGTTACAGTCTTAGTCATTTTAAAACAGGCAGTATTTCTGATTTTTGTTTTAAGATATTAAGTTTTAGGTTGATTTTTTTTTATTTTAGCTTTATATCAATCAA
>NW_015686707.1:0-215 GCF_001515625.1 Sinocyclocheilus rhinocerous
CAAAACAGCGCTGCGCTTATCCACCTTTTTCTTCCTGTAAAGGCCATTGCACACTGAAGGTCCTTGTACACTGACTCCGAAATTTTCGTATGCGTTTTTGATGGGGGTTTTTTTCCTTCGTATTCATCATCCTTTCCTATCAAAATGCTTGTTGTGGATGCGAAAACGCAGAAAATTTAACCTGATTCGATTTTTTATGACAGACGAAATTTTCG
>NW_015686708.1:0-215 GCF_001515625.1 Sinocyclocheilus rhinocerous
ATTCCAGGTACACTTTGGAAACACTGTCGTAAGCTATTTTCACAATGACCTGTCGAGAATTAAGAGATTGTTGGAGAGACTGAGGCTGAGATATGGAGCTTGAATCTTTTTGATTGGTTTTAAAGTCATACACTGTGCGTACCCTTTTGATCTCTGAGGCGGTCTCAGGAAGAGATGCACACTGCTTTTGGATTGCCTCCATTAGGATATCAATA
>NW_015686709.1:0-215 GCF_001515625.1 Sinocyclocheilus rhinocerous
CGTTAATTGCGTTAAATATTTTTAACGCGTTAAACTGGAAAAAATAAAAATAAAATAATAATAATAATCGCCTGCGTTAACGCACTAATTATAATGTAACTTTGTGAGGTCGCAATTAACTAAGATGAGTGATTATAAGGGAGCGCTCTTTGCACCATAGCAATGGATGGCTTATATATATATATATATAGAGAGAGAGAGAGAGAGAGAGAGAG
>NW_015686710.1:0-215 GCF_001515625.1 Sinocyclocheilus rhinocerous
ATTCCTGGTAAAATAAAGGATAATAATATTATAAATAAATTATTACGTATAATATATTGTATATTATATATTATATATATATTGTGTGTGTGCAAAATATAATTGTATCTAATGTAGAATGAATAAAATAAATATAAAGAATTATAATTATTCTTATATAAAGCAAAATGCTAAGGCTACGTCCACACAAAGCCAGAGCTTTCCCTATCCGATCT
>NW_015686711.1:0-215 GCF_001515625.1 Sinocyclocheilus rhinocerous
ATTCTTTACATTCACTATGTCACTGTCAGAGTTAATATCTAAACTTGCAAGAGTACACTCAATGACTTTTGTTGCCGATATGCCCTCGCTGTCAAATAGACAAACCAAAAAAAGACTGGAGTGGATTGTGCTGATGGTTAGTAGTGACCAGACCAAAGTCAACTCATAGGCAGAGGGCTATTTGTTTAGCACCATTTAGTTTCAGGTTATATTTT
>NW_015686712.1:0-215 GCF_001515625.1 Sinocyclocheilus rhinocerous
CAAAGGGCAACAAAATTGCTGGATTCGAAAAAGAGGTACGTAGCACATTATAGGTGCCATTGGCTTCTGGCCATTCGCTTACCTTTGCATTGTGATTTCTGGCATACAGGGTCTTCAAGTGTCGACTAAGCAGAAGATTTCTCCTTGGGACGTGTTCGAGGGGCTGAAGCACTCGGCTCCGCTGTCCTGGGGCTGGTTTGGGTCCGTGCGGGTCG
>NW_015686713.1:0-215 GCF_001515625.1 Sinocyclocheilus rhinocerous
ATTTAATTAAAACTACATTTAAAGGTTAAAATGATTTAATAAGGGGAAATGTGTATTGTTAGATTATTATTATTAATATTTTAAGTTGATTTATTAGTCCTGCAAAGTGCCTTTAACGTTTAAAATGTATTAAAAAATTTATTTAATTTAAAATGTCTATTGTTAAATACTGTTTTCTATTATCATCAACATCATCTTACACTAAATTTAATCCC
>NW_015686714.1:0-215 GCF_001515625.1 Sinocyclocheilus rhinocerous
ATTCAGTTTCAGATGCTGTTTTATTAAAACACACTCTTCTGATACACATGTATGTCTGTTTCTCTGACCATAGAGCTGAATGGACGGAAGGAAGGGTGTTGTTGGCTACACAAAAGCTATTGTATACCTACATGTCAGTGTTATTTTAATATTTTTATATAATTTTTTAGCATTTATTAATATTTTGAATTAGCTTTTATTTTTATATTTTCAGT
>NW_015686715.1:0-215 GCF_001515625.1 Sinocyclocheilus rhinocerous
TCAGTGTTCACAAACCTGCTTTTGTTTGAACCACTTTTTTAAATTCTGATTAGTTGCACCTCTTGTAGTGATCCCCTTACTACTCTGTTTTGATATTAATTGGCATATAATGTCTGGAGCAAGATTATTTACACATTTAAAAACCATTTTAATAAGAGACAAATTAATAAACTTTTCAAAACTAAGCAAACTATGTTTTTGTAAAATATTACAAT
>NW_015686716.1:0-215 GCF_001515625.1 Sinocyclocheilus rhinocerous
ATTTACATTTTTTTTACTTAATGTATTTTTTGTTGTTGTCATAACTTTGGATTAAATATTGTATCAACTTATTTAAGCAATCAAGAGGATTAAGTAAACTTTAAAATTTAAGTTCACTCAACTATACATATAGTTTCAATTACCTAAAACGTTTACATGGTTGCCTTAACATTTTGAGTTTTAAAACTTCAACACAAGTTAACATGACAAAAGCT
>NW_015686717.1:0-215 GCF_001515625.1 Sinocyclocheilus rhinocerous
TATTATTTGTTCCAGAGAAGATAGTTTTGGCAAAATCTCATGTTTTGTAAATTCAGAGCACTGCCTTTATACCTTTGACCAAATTGCCTAGCAACTTTTTTGATGGCTGTTGTTGTTTATTAAATATTATTATTCAATAAACAGTAATGTAAAAAGTCACGTGCAAAAATGTTTGTCATTAATTACTCACCCTCATGTCGTTCCAAACCCATAAG
>NW_015686718.1:0-215 GCF_001515625.1 Sinocyclocheilus rhinocerous
AGTGCAAACTTAAAAATTAAAAGAAAAAAATGAAATAACTGTATAAATTTATTGAAAATTGTACAAAGCATCACATTTGTGTATACTGAAATTTTCCTAACTGAATTAAAATGAGCTTAAGTTGGAGTAAAATGACTAAAGTTTACACATTTTTACATTTTAAAGCGACTAAAATTTTGAAACTTAAAAAAAAAACGCTAATAAAATGTTAATAA
>NW_015686719.1:0-215 GCF_001515625.1 Sinocyclocheilus rhinocerous
TGACTTGTTGGACAATTTCAAGACAAACTTTGACAACAAGACAAAATTTGCTGTCATTCATTCAAAACTGCTGAAAATTATACACTAAAGGACAGAAATGGTACTTTGTAAATAATTTCTATTTAATTTTGAACATGTCAAAGGACAAAGAAAGTTTAATTTTGATACAAACAATATCAACATGTATTTTATACAAAACAAAAAATAATTTTCAT
>NW_015686720.1:0-215 GCF_001515625.1 Sinocyclocheilus rhinocerous
AAGTGCAAAGACCGCAAGTGTGGGTATTTGGACAAGGCAACTGTCTGAGGCTGGAAGTGGGCGGAGTAAGTGTTGCATTACTAGGCATTCCGCTACTTCCGTGTTTTGGACCGTTTCAAAGTTTAAAACAACGTTATTATCAAGAATTTTATTAAAACTATTTAATTGAAAAGATATATAAGATGCAATTATATATATATATATATATATATATA
>NW_015686721.1:0-215 GCF_001515625.1 Sinocyclocheilus rhinocerous
TTTTTTATTTTCATGTGACTCATTAGAAACAGAAAGTAATACATTCATTTTCACTTAAAAATACACTGTTTTTTACAATCCAATATGAATATTACATTTATTATATACAGTATAAATGAAGTGGTGTTTGTGATTGGAAGGAGGCCGGTTTATTGTGTCTCAGAGAGTGTGGATAATGCCGTGCTAAGCTCCCCATCGCTTTTCTGCCCGTGACA
>NW_015686722.1:0-215 GCF_001515625.1 Sinocyclocheilus rhinocerous
ATTTAGTTTCTTATTTAGAGTATCATTTCATTAATAATAATAATACAAATAAAAACATTAAAGGGATAGTTCACACACACACAAAAATAAAATTCTGTCATATTTACTCACCCTCATGTCCTTTCAAACCTTTCTTTTGTAGAACATAAAAGGTATTTTGAAGACTGTTGGTCACGTCCCGTCGCCACGGTTGCTGTACCACCGCTGAGCGGCCG
>NW_015686723.1:0-215 GCF_001515625.1 Sinocyclocheilus rhinocerous
TATTTAAATGTTTAAATATGATGTAAATATGTCTTTCAAGACATATATATATACAGTCATGTGAAAAAGTTAGAACACCCTATTGATTTCCATGGTTTTCTGTATCAGGACATACTAAAAAGATTATCTAGTCCTTGGCAGGTCTTAAAAATTGGAAAATAAAACCTAAGATTTACATTTACGTTTAGTCATTTAGCAGACGCTTTTATCCAAAG
>NW_015686724.1:0-215 GCF_001515625.1 Sinocyclocheilus rhinocerous
CTTTCCTGCAAATGGAATTTGGTATCTGTAGAGCTCTAAACAACAGTCAGGCTGTGGTTAGTTTCTGTCTACACAGATCTTTCTCCCACAGTTATCTGAAATTACATCGGTGACTAATACTGATGTTACATTTTTATGCATAACTGCAACTGATTATAGCATGTCTACAGCAGGAGCGTTTAGTTAAGCGGTTAAAGCAATAGTTCAGCCAAAAA
>NW_015686725.1:0-215 GCF_001515625.1 Sinocyclocheilus rhinocerous
ATTTTTGTCAGTAAAAATTGGCTTTGCTATGTTTAAAGCTCACTTCAGTTAGTTCTAGATTAATAGACATTACATTATTGTGCCTTGGAAGGCAGCTGTCTGGGCAGCCCGACTGGCATAGGTTTTGGAAAGCCAACGTTTTAAAATACTAAGTATTACACACTCTACAGCATGCAGTGTTCCATACGGAACATGAGTTGGTTAATCAATTGCGT
>NW_015686726.1:0-215 GCF_001515625.1 Sinocyclocheilus rhinocerous
ATTCCCAACTCATTAAAAAAAAATAGTATTTAAATGTTAAATAACACTTTATATTTATGAGTTGGGATTGGGAATACTAATTTTTGTTGGCAACACATTCAGTCCACTTTAAATGCAAACAAAAACATATGTATGTGTGTGTATATATAGTTTATATATTTTAGATATTTATTTAAAATGTACAGGTGCATCTCAATAAATTAGAATGTCGTGGA
>NW_015686727.1:0-215 GCF_001515625.1 Sinocyclocheilus rhinocerous
GTTCCACGGATGAAAGTAGGTCACAGGGGAACGACATGAGGGTGAGGAAATGATGAAAAAATATCAATTTTTGGAATATCCCTTTAATCTCTGTTTCTCTTCTCAAGGCTTAGTTTTGCCACTGAAATGCAAACTTTTGCTTTGAAAAGAGCTCGAAGGAGAGCAGTGATTGTTGCATGGTTATTGTATTGTAATAAGATTAAATAGCATGGCTT
>NW_015686728.1:0-215 GCF_001515625.1 Sinocyclocheilus rhinocerous
ATGTTACATAAAGTGCATAATATAAAATAGGCCTACAAGAAAACAGACTTTTTATCAGTCTTGTAAGTCCATTAACTGATCGTCTTTTTCATGTAATATTTGTATATTATTATTGTTATTATTATTATTAGCCTATTATTATTGGTTACATTTTTATATTAGTTTATATTAATTTTTTCCCTTCATTTCGATCTCTTTACTTAACGTTCTGAATA
>NW_015686729.1:0-215 GCF_001515625.1 Sinocyclocheilus rhinocerous
TAAACAATGAGTGATTAAAACATCAAATGTGTGAGTTGCAGACATTATAAGAATTTGTGCAATGGAATGATGATTGGTTAAGTCCTCTAAGCATCATTTTGGCATGATCTTATGCATTTTTGGTATGTTAAAGCAGTCTCTATACCACTCTGCAAGTGGTGAAGGAATTTGAGGATGAGGATGAGGTCTCTGAATGGTCTCTGGAAAAAAGTCTG
>NW_015686730.1:0-215 GCF_001515625.1 Sinocyclocheilus rhinocerous
ATTTTTAACCAAAAAAAGTTACGGACTGCAGCTTTAATCAAAATAAAATAATAATTATTATTATATAGTCATACTGATATAATAATGATAATAAAATAATAAAAAAAATTTGGGCCAAAGTATGCATCCCTACATTACAAACATGGAACTGCACACTGCACATTCTTTCTCCCTGCCCAACTTTACTCAACACAACATCTAGTATTATTTCAGAT
>NW_015686731.1:0-215 GCF_001515625.1 Sinocyclocheilus rhinocerous
GTGCTCAGATCTCCTCGTCGCTCCACGCAGACCATTTATAGACAGTAAGTTAAGCCAATCAGTTGACCTCATTAACATATGATACATTTGCATATCAAGACCTATTCAGTGTATTTTTATTTGTCCAGTGTCTCACTGGGTAGCCCTGCCCATCGTGAGATCTCATTGGCCCAATCCAGCTCTGTGCAAAAGATGCATTAGATGCATAACAAAAA
>NW_015686732.1:0-215 GCF_001515625.1 Sinocyclocheilus rhinocerous
AAACAAAAATGTAAACATTTGTAAATAATAATCAAGAATGTAAATACTTGTAAATAAAAACAAAAAATTAAATATTTGTATACATAAAACTTCAAATGTAAATATTTGTAAATAAAAAAAAAATTCTAATATTTGTAAATAAAAAAACTAAATATTGGTGTAAATAAAAATAAAAATGTAACTAATTGTAAATAAAAACCAATGTAATCATTTGT
>NW_015686733.1:0-215 GCF_001515625.1 Sinocyclocheilus rhinocerous
ATTTTGGGACACCATGAATATGAATTAAAATGTGCTTTTAACATACTCTCTTTGAATTTAAAAATGTATTTAGTCACCACTTGTACACTTGAGCGTGCACTAGTGTATGAAAGATGGTTCAAGTGTACTACAAGGGGTAACTAAATACATTTTTTAAATACAGAGAAATGGTATGTTAAAAGTGCATTTTAGTTCATATTCATGGTGTCCCAAAA
>NW_015686734.1:0-215 GCF_001515625.1 Sinocyclocheilus rhinocerous
ATACATAAAAACAATTCATTTTTTGACCTGACTGATGTCCATGTCAAAGTAAAATAATCACATCAAGGTACTTTATGATTTGTGATATATTTATCAGTGTTGTTTTAGTATTTTTTATATATTTGTTTTTATTTATTTCTTAATGTTTTGATTTAGCTTTTAAATGTTTAGCTTGATTTAGATTTAGATTTAGTTTTGTTCTTTTTTAATATTTC
>NW_015686735.1:0-215 GCF_001515625.1 Sinocyclocheilus rhinocerous
CAATGATTTGCAGCCACCTGCTGGTGGTTTTAGTATCAGTTTCATTTTAGCTGACGGACTGAGTGGCGAAGATTCAATGCTGCTGTCAACAATGGCATTTCACTCAAAATTGAATGTGAGCTTGTGGACGATTGTAGAGGTGCAGAGTTTGAGTGAACTAAATAATTGGAGAAGTTCGGCATACATCACCAGACCATACATGGATGAATCATTCA
>NW_015686736.1:0-215 GCF_001515625.1 Sinocyclocheilus rhinocerous
ATTGCCTTTGCTTTGGTATAATAGCACTTGATTTTGAGCTGGTCAAATGAAGTCAGACTGAGTATTGAGAAAGACACAAACAGCTACTTCCCCTGCCTCTGTCTGCCTCTAGAGCTGACAGAAGAACTGACTTTCTGTTGACTATTTTGGATATCCACTATCAAATTGGGTCTGTCTAACAATTTTTACAAGGCATATATGCTATTTAGCATTTG
>NW_015686737.1:0-215 GCF_001515625.1 Sinocyclocheilus rhinocerous
ATTTGTATATTTTTATTCTATTGTATTTGTCCTTTGCTTTTTTTTTATTACAGACTGTTTAATTATTTTAAACAACTTTGTTTGTTTGGTTTTTTTACCAATATTAGTTACTCTAGTACTCTGCTGTGGTATTGAGAATTGTGAAATTTCACTGGTCTCTAAAATGTATTTGTCATGGCAACCTTATTATATACAGAAAATACATATTTCATAAA
>NW_015686738.1:0-215 GCF_001515625.1 Sinocyclocheilus rhinocerous
ATTGATTGTATTGAGCTGCCATGACAATCTAATTTCCCCTCGGGGATTAATAAAGTACATCTAATCTAATCTAACAGCGATTTGAAACTGTTTTCATGTCGATACACACATTTACATTAAATATTCCACCCTCATTAATGGAGATAAACACTGAAATTAGGCTACATAATGTCATTATGCAGAAGTTAAACCAAAATTATATGAATTTAGACATA
>NW_015686739.1:0-215 GCF_001515625.1 Sinocyclocheilus rhinocerous
TTACAAAATGACATCGCCATCTACTGGCCTGGCAGCATAATGCAGCATTTTTAGTTGTTTTCGTAGATCTGTGTGAAAAGGGACAGTTTTGACATCATTTTTGTCTGTACACAAATATTTTATCCTTTTTATTTTTCAAATGTCCCAAGTGATTTTAATCTTTATAATTATTCATTTTAGGCCTGATGAAAATGAAAGAAGAAAGACAAGATCTG
>NW_015686740.1:0-215 GCF_001515625.1 Sinocyclocheilus rhinocerous
TTATTCATCAAGGATGCATTAAATTGATCAAAAGTGACAGTTAAGTCATGTTAATGTTATAAAAGCTTTCCATTTCAAATAAATGCTTTTCTTTTGAACTTGCTATTCATCAAAGAATCTTGGAGGGAAAAAAAAACATGTATCACAGTTTCCACACACAAAAAAATTAAACAGCTGTTTTCAACACTGATAATAATCAGAAATGTTTCTTGAGC
>NW_015686741.1:0-215 GCF_001515625.1 Sinocyclocheilus rhinocerous
ATTGTATTGAGGTAATTATTTTGAAGCATCATAAAACTGCAAATCATAATATTCTTAGCAATAATTTTCTACTAAATCTTTCTAGGTCTGTTCATGATGAACTAGGACGTCATAAAAGGCGGAAATCTTTGATCTACCCAGTGCATTTTTACACTAAATTGAAAAACAGGTAGGAGTTACTGATATGTTAAGAAAGATCATTAAATTCATAAAAA
>NW_015686742.1:0-215 GCF_001515625.1 Sinocyclocheilus rhinocerous
TGCTCCAAGCAGTGTTAATTTAACACTCGGGAATTTACTGTGTAGGCTGTGTTTGGTCGGTCTTTCTCTTTTTAACTATTTAATACTGTACCATAATTTGGATAGGCCTACAGATGTGTAGTACATTGCTTTTCAGCTTTGTCGAATTCACAAACAATGGGTACACACTACACAGTTAAACAACCAGCACGCATTTCATTATTTCGCGTTTAACA
>NW_015686743.1:0-215 GCF_001515625.1 Sinocyclocheilus rhinocerous
ATGAACTCTCTGCCTGTCGCCTGACCTGATGCCGTCTGTGCACTGTCTACCTGTCCTGTTAAGACAGCAGAGGCATGATCCGCTGTGGTGGTTCCCTGCACCATCATCTCCACTGAAGTGGTCATCTGCTCCAACGTGGGGATCTTCGGTCACGTTTGCTCTGCTGTGGTGGTCTTCAGTCCAACCTGCTCCACCCTGGTGGTCCTCAGCTCCGC
>NW_015686744.1:0-215 GCF_001515625.1 Sinocyclocheilus rhinocerous
AAAAAAATAAAATTTTATCAATTTATCACCCTCATGTTATTCCAGAACACAAATGAAGATCTTTTAAATGAAATCTGAGTTTTCTGTCCTCCATTGATGGCCTATAACGGTCCAGAAAGGTAGGAAAGACATCATTAAAGTAATCCATGTGACTCCAGTGGTTTAACCTCAATGTATGAAGAGACGCGCATGCTTTGTGTGTGAGAAAAAAAAAA
>NW_015686745.1:0-215 GCF_001515625.1 Sinocyclocheilus rhinocerous
GGCCTCGATCACTCGCTCTTCCCCTCTGGAGATCAGACGCGGCTGAATGAAGCCCAGAAGTTTGATGTACCTGCCATGGAGCCAACGCTTAATCAGTCGGCTCTGCTTGGGGGATTTTGTCATGATGTACGGCAGCAGCTGCAGATGACCAGGTTTGCGGACAATACAGACTTGCTAGAACAGACCTATAAAGTCCTACCGGAGTCTAGGGCAGG
>NW_015686746.1:0-215 GCF_001515625.1 Sinocyclocheilus rhinocerous
ATGAACCTGCAGATGAAGCAAACCCTCAAAATGGCATAATCAGTTTCACTGTGTGAATGTAGTTCATAGTAGTTGTTCATTTTCTAGTTAGTAAATTAAGCTTTCATAATCCGTCCATGATTACATTTAGACTGCCAACACATTTGACTTTTATTTTCACATTATTTTATGAGGGCCTGTTAGATACTAGAAAATAAGTGGACAACCAGCGAATT
>NW_015686747.1:0-215 GCF_001515625.1 Sinocyclocheilus rhinocerous
ATGAACGTCTGAAGGCATCCTGCACTGAATCTGCAGACATCCCTCGAGAAACAGACAGAAGTGCCCTATATGGCTCCTTGAACAGTCTCTGCGTGACATCAGTTCTGACAAATGGAACCCGGCTCAGGGCATCAGCGACTATGTTTTGGGGGCCAGGCACGTACTTTATTTCAAAGTTGTAGCTAGCCAATTTAGCCACCCAACGTTGTTCGCAG
>NW_015686748.1:0-215 GCF_001515625.1 Sinocyclocheilus rhinocerous
ATTTAAATTGATTCAGTGATATTAAATATTTATTTGCTTTTGATGTTTTTAAAGCTATGAAAATGGCAATAATAAATGGCAATTAAAAGTAAATTTTTTTATTTTATTTTATTTTATTTTATTTTTTTCTTCAGCTATGACAGCTTATAATTCTATTATGAACTCAAATTGGTTTTTGTCTTTGTTTTCAGAGTTTGTCGGCAACAAAAGGACAC
>NW_015686749.1:0-215 GCF_001515625.1 Sinocyclocheilus rhinocerous
ATACGAAACCGCTCGGATTCGAATTATTGAGACGACCGGATTTCGCCCGCGGATTTTCGCCATGCAAAAAGGTAAATGTGGCCACACCCTAATTAGTCAGACACATTTCGTAGATGGTTTACAGATGAGGTATTAATTCTCAGGTAGTCACACATGGCTAATAGTAAATGATGTAAGTTAATTATGAAATCATTAGCCTATATAGCCTACTACCA
>NW_015686750.1:0-215 GCF_001515625.1 Sinocyclocheilus rhinocerous
AGGTGTTCCCCGTTTAGTTCTATTGATCCCAGGTGTGTCCCATTATCTCCCTTATTACTTAAGCCCTGTGTCGTTTCCAGTCGAGTGTCCGGTATTGAACGTTGATCCCATGTCCTACGTGTGTTTCCTATATGTCAATAAAGACTGTTGATGATGATTCTCCTGCGTTCTCCTCGTTCCTTGTTCCTCGCTCCTCACAGTAGGCACACCGTGAC
>NW_015686751.1:0-215 GCF_001515625.1 Sinocyclocheilus rhinocerous
ATGCTAACAATGAATGAATGGAAAAGATTCCCATATTTTGTGTTTTGTGTTTATTTCATATCAGACATCCCTCCTCTCCCGGGGTCTCCTGCATATCGATAGCGGCTCCCTGACGCCCTCAAATTATATACAGTATCCTGTAAATCGAGCGAGAGACAGGAGCTGCGTTTAAGACTAAACGCCATTGTGCATAAAAATACCACAGAAAGAAAGTT
>NW_015686752.1:0-215 GCF_001515625.1 Sinocyclocheilus rhinocerous
ATGATTTTTATATAATATTGATGATTAATAATTAAATAAAAATAAACTATTATTAGTATTAATCAATATTTTTTGTCAAACAAACTACTAAAATCACCCCTTAAAGTTATTTAAGAACAAATACATAAATATTGAGATGTATGTAATCGAACAAATTTAAAGCACAGTATTAAAACCAAATCTGTACTTTCTACAGGTCAAAGATGAGAAGAAAA
>NW_015686753.1:0-215 GCF_001515625.1 Sinocyclocheilus rhinocerous
ATGCTATGGAAAGAGGGACTCCTTATTAAGTTAAATAAATTAGGTCTAGGGGGTAGGATGTATATGTCACGATTCTGCTGCTGTGTTGGAGCGCGGAGCGAGGAACGAGGAGTCGTGGAGTACTTCAACATGGAAACTTTAATTAACAAAAGGAAACCAGGAAAACACATGTAGCACTCGGACGAACAATACCGGACAAGGAACTCAAAACAGGA
>NW_015686754.1:0-215 GCF_001515625.1 Sinocyclocheilus rhinocerous
ATGCTGCTGATAATGCTGATGAAGATGATGCTGATGCTGATGATGCTGATGATGATGAAGATGATGAAGATAATGCTGATGAATGATGATGATGCTGATGATGAAGATGATGAAGATGATGCTGATGATGAAGATGATGCTGATGAATGATGATGATGCTGATGATGATGATGACGAAGATGATGCTGATGATGATGCTGATGATGAAGATGATG
>NW_015686755.1:0-215 GCF_001515625.1 Sinocyclocheilus rhinocerous
ACATATACATACACAGCCACCCACAAATATGCATGCATGCATATATTGTATGTACGCTCAAATTTGCGGACATGTGCAGAAGTGCAATTAACAAATAAATAAAGACCATAAATGTCCACCTTATATTCATGCAAATAAAGGTCTGATCATAAAAATACAATCATAATAACCTTTATCTAATCTATGATGAATCTGTTAAGTTAATCATATTAACT
>NW_015686756.1:0-215 GCF_001515625.1 Sinocyclocheilus rhinocerous
ACATATACATACACAGCCACCCACAAATATGCATGCATGCATATACTGTATGTACGCTCAAATTTGCGGACATGTGCAGAAGTGCAATTAACAACTAAATAAAGACCATAAATGTCCACCTTATATTCATGCAAATAAAGGTCTGATCATAAAAATACAATCATAATAAACTTTATCTAATCTATGATGAATCTGTTAAGTTAATCATATTAACT
>NW_015686757.1:0-215 GCF_001515625.1 Sinocyclocheilus rhinocerous
ATGAATCGTGAGCAAACATCTATACAGTGTGCACTGCTTTCGATGGCCAGTCTGTGAATAGCACTAAAAGCTCAGAGAAAGGGGAACAGATAAAGAGCCTAGTGTTGATCATTTCTGTGTTACTGAAGGCAGGTGAAGTGCAGAGTGCAGTGTGATCTCACATCACAGAACTAGAGTTCCCCTTCAGGAACTCGAGCTGCGTCGAGATCGCTTTG
>NW_015686758.1:0-215 GCF_001515625.1 Sinocyclocheilus rhinocerous
TAAATAAATGCTAATATTAATAATAAATTAACCCAGGGTTACATATGTGTTTTGGATATGTACCGTACAGTAAAACCGTATATCTTTTTGACATAATACCATAGTTTTCAGACATGTACCATGTCTGAGGTTGAAGCTTCAGGAGTTTTTGGAGATCTGATGTGCTCGCAGAGCAGAAGGCCTGCAGTGTTGATCTTCTGCTGGAGGAGCTGCTG
>NW_015686759.1:0-215 GCF_001515625.1 Sinocyclocheilus rhinocerous
CTTAATCTTTTCTGTTTGTTCTTCAGCTGTGTTTGCTGATTCAGGTGCAGTGACGTCAGTGTCAGTGATGGAGGGAGATTCAGTCTCTCTAGAATCTGGTGTTACTGAAATACATGATGATGATCTGATAACATGGATGTTTGGACTTTCAGAGACTCTTATAGCTCAAATCAATAAAAAATCTAAGCTCTTTTCCACATCTCATGGTGATGTTG
>NW_015686760.1:0-215 GCF_001515625.1 Sinocyclocheilus rhinocerous
ATGGACCAAAACAGTTGATAAATTCTTCAAAATATCTTTTTTTTTTGTGTTCCGCAGAAGAAAGTAGTCATGAGCGTGAGTAAATGATAACAGAATTAATACTCTGTTAACAGGTGAGTTCAGGAGTCTGTATCATTTAAACACTTACTTTTAAACCCATCCACCCTGACATATCAAATTAGAGTGCGAAACGCAGAGCTGAACGACAAGCGATG
>NW_015686761.1:0-215 GCF_001515625.1 Sinocyclocheilus rhinocerous
GAACACAATAATAATATTAATACATTCTAACAATAAAAAGTCTATGCAAAAAAATAACTGAAATAAAACAATAATAATTATATGAAATAAATATAGAATAGATAAATAAATATACAAAAATTAAATAAAAATAAAAAAGCAATAATAAAATAATTAAATGAAAAATTAACAATAATAATACGATATATATATATATATGTGTGTGTGTGTGTGTG
>NW_015686762.1:0-215 GCF_001515625.1 Sinocyclocheilus rhinocerous
ATGATATGAATAAATATATTTTTAATTCATAAAGGTCATTTAATGAAATGGTGATTTTTAATGTAATTTTTATTCTATTCAAAGCATTTTATTAGAAAAAAAATGTAAGCGTTAATAAATTGCATTATGCAATTTCTAATCAATTTTAAAATATGCGAGAGTCATGTGTGACATGATTCTTCAGAAATCATTTTAATATGCTGATTTGCTGCTCA
>NW_015686763.1:0-215 GCF_001515625.1 Sinocyclocheilus rhinocerous
ATGGCATTGTGTAACTGCTGTGTAATTTAATGAAGACCATTCAGTCATGTGCATGTTGGTCACGTGATGCATGATTTAGCTCAGCTCTCTATTGCTGTTCTTTTTGAGGTTATGTATTTATTCATATAAAGTACCATTCAAAAGTTTGCGGTTGGTAGGATTTTTTAATGTTTTGAAAGAAGCCTCTTCTGCTCACCAAGTCTGCATTTATTTGA
>NW_015686764.1:0-215 GCF_001515625.1 Sinocyclocheilus rhinocerous
ATGGCGCGCTAGGTGGAGCTCTTTTGATGCAAAACCAGCACGAATATCCAGGAGTAACAAGTCTGCAGTCCTTTCCTCACTCCCAGACGGATCAGCTGCTCACAGTGAACTGGTTATGAATCCGCCAAAATCTACACAGATCTCCTCCACGATCTCTCAGTCTCTTTAAGATGAATAGCACTCCAAACTACTCACACAGCTGTGATAGTTTTACA
>NW_015686765.1:0-215 GCF_001515625.1 Sinocyclocheilus rhinocerous
ATGTAAGCATCAAAACAATGCCCTACCGTATTGCAACGCATCAAACCAGTCAATCCAAGTTAAGAATAACTTAAAGAGGTTGGCACCGTTTAGTAAACTGTGAACTAGAGGTCTGCATTCCCGCGGGAACAGACAAGATTTTTTGCGCCGCGGGATTAAATTCCCGAATGAAACGCGGTAGCGGTCGGTAACTCTGGTGTAATTTGAACGGGAGC
>NW_015686766.1:0-215 GCF_001515625.1 Sinocyclocheilus rhinocerous
ATGGGTAATGTAGTTTTCACCACAAATTCAGATTTTAGATATGATCTGTTAAGAAATGAGTTGAAATAATGTAAATGAACAGCTTACTGTATACAAAATAATATACAACCTCTTAGCTCACAGTACATCTGTCTTTAAAGGTTTATGAGTTATTGCTAAAAATCCCTAAGGGAAAAAAAAGAATGTAGTTTTTACTTCCGGAATCTGACTATAAT
>NW_015686767.1:0-215 GCF_001515625.1 Sinocyclocheilus rhinocerous
TAGCTCTTAGTAACCTTTTAAGTAACAAATAATTGTGGATTGACATATGTTGACTTTTATGATTTTGCTTTGGTGGTATATAATATTATGATTTATCTATATTAATAAACTGGATTTAAACTGAGAATTCTCCCCAAAATTAAAATTCCCTCATTATTCACTCACCCTCGTGTTGTTCCAAACCTGTATGAGTTTCTTTGTTCTGTTGAACACAA
>NW_015686768.1:0-214 GCF_001515625.1 Sinocyclocheilus rhinocerous
ATATATATATATATATATATATATATATATATATAATTAAAAATATTAAATAATTCAGAACTTAAATTTAAATCAAAATTAAAATATCATGCTTTCACTTTCAACCTTATGAAGTGTTAAAAAAAATTTTATGCAGATTTTATTCATATCCTCGCATTTTAGTCATAAAAAAAGAATGGTTTAATCTTTTTCATGACATCATTTTAAGGGACTG
>NW_015686769.1:0-215 GCF_001515625.1 Sinocyclocheilus rhinocerous
GATGCCGCTGTATCATGTCTGTCTCTCCTGTGTTTACGGCTTGACGTTGCAGTTGCCTTGCACGTGTGGAATAGCAAACCCAGAGGAGGACATGATGATGACCACGTGCTACATCGACTGGGATCCCAGCGCAGCGGGGACGTATGGGATGCCTGAGAACGGCGCGAGGCAGGAGCGGATCCTGGCCCTGCTGACCCTCGCCGACAGCCAGAGGA
>NW_015686770.1:0-215 GCF_001515625.1 Sinocyclocheilus rhinocerous
AGAATCTGCTGGAGTAGACATTGTTCGCACAATGCCAGTAAATCTGCAGAAGCCAAAGACATCCGAAATGGAAGTCAGAGAACAAAAAGACTCAGAAGATGCGGTGGCTGAAATTCAATGTCAGGTCCAGGTCCACTCAGTATTCCACCGAGAAGTGAGTGTCAAGCTACTTGCAAAGTCAAGGTGATGCAGTCCATTGACAAGTGTATCTTAGT
>NW_015686771.1:0-215 GCF_001515625.1 Sinocyclocheilus rhinocerous
ATGGGTATTACTCTGATATAACAACGTAAATTTGGTTTATGATGACATTTCTGAGATTTGAGTCCTCATAATTAAGATTGCTTACAAACACTATTAAATAAAAAATTTAAGTATGTGCAGAAATTTTTGTGTGATGGTAGGTGTACAGTAAAAAAAATAATAATTATACAGCTTTTTAAAATGATAAATTATACTACATGATGTTTATGAAAATA
>NW_015686772.1:0-215 GCF_001515625.1 Sinocyclocheilus rhinocerous
AGAATTTACCAACACCGCAACGTAGATTGGCACCTTTTCACTTAAAAAGTTCTGTTTGTGTAAAAGAAAGTGATCACTGCTGTATAATAGCACCATACACAGATTTCCCCCAATCGGAAGTCTCTGTTGCTGATCTCACATCCCAGAAATAAAGAGTCATTTTGTGGGGGAAAAAAAAACCCATGTTCGCTGTCCGTGGTGCTGAAATTCTCCCA
>NW_015686773.1:0-215 GCF_001515625.1 Sinocyclocheilus rhinocerous
AGACACACGCAAACTCTTCAAAGCATTCAATACTCTCCTCAGTTCTCTCAACCCTTTAACTGCTGATGATTTTGCTAATTACTTCACAAACATCAGCAGTCAGGTCTCGGCTCCACTCACACAGGAACTCACAGCAAACACACACCCAGCTGACCAACTTCACTCCTCCTTCTCTCCTCTTTCAAAAGAAGAATTCTTTAAAATTATCCTCTCCA
>NW_015686774.1:0-215 GCF_001515625.1 Sinocyclocheilus rhinocerous
GGACACATTCACTTCTGCTTTGTAATGTAGACACATGCATTTTCTTTAAAGCTGCTTTGAAACAATGTGTATTGTGAAAAGGGCTATACAAATAAATTTGAATTGAATTGAACTACCTATGCATTAAACGGTTTTAATGCATACCTGCCAGCCAATCTGAATCGAGTATTCAGACAGACCATGGTATAATGTTTAACGACTTGATCAGTGATAAT
>NW_015686775.1:0-215 GCF_001515625.1 Sinocyclocheilus rhinocerous
AGAAGGCGATCTTGGCGGAGATGTTGACCTTGGCGGAGAAGGCGAACTTGGCGGAGACAGCGATCTTGGCGGAGATGGCATTCTTGGCAGAAACGGTGACCTTGGCAGAGACGGTGACAGAGCCTGTGACCTTGACAGAGATTGCATTGTGAATGGAGACAGTGCTCCGCTCTCAGATGTATGTGAAGTTGGCATTCTGGTTGAAAGTACTGCCT
>NW_015686776.1:0-215 GCF_001515625.1 Sinocyclocheilus rhinocerous
TGTGGATGCATCAAGCTGCGTTGAGGAAAAAAGATGGCGAGCCACCCATAGACTGAGTTTGAACCTTTAACTTTTCATCTTTTCATCAATTGATGGTCTGTTCTGCTGATGGATTTTTTTCCATTTTAAACTCTGAGGGACAGAGGTATTTTTTTCCTGAATTTTCCCCGAATCAAATTGATTCGTTGAATGGACTGAGGTAAATAACCTTTATT
>NW_015686777.1:0-215 GCF_001515625.1 Sinocyclocheilus rhinocerous
AGATACAGCATTATGGATAGACAACATTAAATAAAAAAATAAAATATTTTTTTTCTCTTTTTTTTGTTGTTGGCTAAGATCTCTTCAAATAGACACATTGCCAGACTCCGAATAAAGCTAGTAATAATGAGGTGTTTTCAATCACCATAGAAGTGTTTTTAATCCAGGACCAGACTTAATCTGTGTCTGTGAGATGGTCTTATCCTTATCCTTTC
>NW_015686778.1:0-215 GCF_001515625.1 Sinocyclocheilus rhinocerous
AGATATGCAAATATTTACGGTATGATAACCGTGCACGTTCAAACCATGATAAACCGCCATACCGGTATATCGTTACAACCCTATGCTTGTTTGTGTTAGTGAATGGCGCAAACGCGCGGTTTTGTTTACTACATGCATACTGAAGCGTGCGTGATTTCAGCATCTGCCGTTATTCTGACGATTTGTGCTACCCGCTCAGATTGTGCTACCTCCCA
>NW_015686779.1:0-215 GCF_001515625.1 Sinocyclocheilus rhinocerous
AGATCACCCTTTTCTTTCCCTCTTGCTGCTGCAGAAGGACAGCTCCTAAGCCCTGATTGCTGGCGTCAGTCTCAAGAATAAATGGGGCAGTGAAATCAGCAAATCCGAGCACGGGCGCACTAGTCAGTTTCTCCTTCAAAACATCAAAGGATGCCTGACACTCAGGACTCCACCCACCGATCACCTTTTGGTTAACTTTAGCTGGAGGTCCCTCA
>NW_015686780.1:0-215 GCF_001515625.1 Sinocyclocheilus rhinocerous
AGATCCTAACCCTAAGCATAACTTCATTGAACTACAAATAACAGCCCCTTGTTTTTCGTGTTCCATCGGTATAATGGCAGAGGCTTATGGGTAATGTAGTTTAAAACGTTTAATAATGAAGGGGTGGGGGGTATACTATCTTTAATGAACAAAGGGATATGTAATCATGTTCATTGTGCAAACTTCTATGACATTTGAGAGACAGGCTGAAATTT
>NW_015686781.1:0-215 GCF_001515625.1 Sinocyclocheilus rhinocerous
AGATAAAATGTTGAGAATAAACTCATTAAATTACGAGAAAAAAATCGAGAATAAACGCACTCGTGTCATGTTCTTTTCATCTCGTTGGACAGTGTTATTTAGCGTCTGCAGTGGCGCAGGTTTGAGAGTAAAAGCCCCGTTCACACCGCCAGCGACACAGAGCGACATAATCCTATTCATTTTCAATGGAGAGCTGGCGACTTCCGGCGACACGA
>NW_015686782.1:0-215 GCF_001515625.1 Sinocyclocheilus rhinocerous
AGAGAGAGAGAGAATCTATTAGATTACTAGAGATCCCCACTCGCGTGGATTCCTGTTGTAATGACTGTAACTCCAGCGAAAATTCAGAAAACAAGTGTATAAATGACTTGATTTGGAGCCGAAACTAACACCATATTGTCCTTCAGTTCAGATATATTCCATTTCTAAATTGATTAGTTTACTGTGTCAAAGTTGCCCATTTAAACAAGTAAAAC
>NW_015686783.1:0-215 GCF_001515625.1 Sinocyclocheilus rhinocerous
CAGCTCTTGTTTGCTTAGGGCCTTGCTCGGACACAAGGATGCAGATGGCGCAAAGAGCAGCCCTGGAGTGCCTTTCGACACGCTCTCGCAGAGTGCTGTGTCATGTTCTCTCACTGAGTACAAGACAGGAAATCCATTTAATTACCTGTGAAGCAGAAGACTGAGTGTGGGGGGTTGACAGGGAAGGACTGTGTTCCAGGGAGGGAGCTCTACCC
>NW_015686784.1:0-215 GCF_001515625.1 Sinocyclocheilus rhinocerous
AGAGGAGTAAATATTGACAACATTTTGATGTTTTTTGTGAACTATACCTTTAAATCAAGTCATATGAGACTCTGGGTAATACAGTTTCTGTCACAATGGCTTTGTTGACCGGTTTAAAAATCCTCGAAGTGACCTTTGCTGTTACAGTCCATATTTTGTATTTCAAAGCACAGAAAATCTTGAGATAAACAGTAATGCCATGTATGAAATTGCCA
>NW_015686785.1:0-215 GCF_001515625.1 Sinocyclocheilus rhinocerous
GTTGCGGCTACTGCTGCTGGAGAGGCCACCGTTGTTGCAGCTGATACCGCTGGAGAGATCACCATTGTTGCAGCTAATACCGTTGCAGAGGCCGCCTTTGTTGTAGCTGCTGCAACCGCGGCTTCTCCTGCAGGTACTGCTGTTTTTGAAGCTGCTGTTGTTACCATGCCTAGAACTGTTTGTACTGTTAGCAATACAATCCCCAGCACTACAAC
>NW_015686786.1:0-215 GCF_001515625.1 Sinocyclocheilus rhinocerous
AGAGGTAAAGAGCGCTGGAGACACAGGATGGCTTTGATACCACAAAAATATGATTGTTCTGGCCACTTTGTGCTTACGCTGTCTAGCCAAGGAGAATCAAGACAGCGGTTAAACAAATGCATCAAATTACATTTCATTATGTCTGCTTTTACCTGAAGTTACAACATCTATAACACAGGGTTATGGAAATATGATTTTTCACACAAAAAAAAAAA
>NW_015686787.1:0-215 GCF_001515625.1 Sinocyclocheilus rhinocerous
AGCAAACCTGCCTGCCTGTAATTTTCAAGTAAGCCCAAAGCCCACAATTTTTTATTCATTTATTTTTGTTTTTCGAGTTGTGTTTGATTAGGGCCGGACCTTAACTCTGCAAGACAGTGGTCCTGAATTGCCCATCTGTGTACAGTACTAGAGGCACAGAAATTACACACTTCACCTGTAAAATGTTGTTACTTTTTCTTTCATATAAAAAAGTT
>NW_015686788.1:0-215 GCF_001515625.1 Sinocyclocheilus rhinocerous
AGAGGGAGAGAGTGAAGGAGTGAATGAAGAACATGAGGTTTTACACATGGAGAAAAAGCCCCTAACACAACACTTACAAGACACTCCAATCTACTGCAATGACATCTTTAAAGCCTTACCTGAAGCACAATATCAAAGAGAGAAAATCAAGAGTGTTCTTACTAAAGGCATCGCTGGAATTGGAAAAACAGTCTCTGTGCAGAAGTTCATTCTGG
>NW_015686789.1:0-215 GCF_001515625.1 Sinocyclocheilus rhinocerous
AGCACGCAAATGGGCATCACGAGCACCGACACCAGAAGGTCCGTGACGGCCAGGGACGCGATCAAGAAGTTCGCCGGTGTCTGGAGCTTTCTGGACTGGGAAATGGTGGCGATGACAAACGCATTGCTTAATATTGTTGCAAGAGTGATGAGACCGAGAACGGACGCTAAGGTGACTTGGAACGCGAAACTTTCTTGTTTTTCGTCCGTTTTAGG
>NW_015686790.1:0-215 GCF_001515625.1 Sinocyclocheilus rhinocerous
AATGTTCTTTTTAGCAGCATCATATGACCCCTTTAATTTCTTACACTGATATGAAACATTTTATATAGTTATTTCAACTTGACACAAACAGCCCTTACTTGTGTTTGTTTCATGACTCACTTGACAATGAGCCCCTGAATCAGATTCTTTTTAATAGATATGGATGTTAAAAAAAACCTGTGCACAACTACAGCATCTATTACAATAAAATAAAG
>NW_015686791.1:0-215 GCF_001515625.1 Sinocyclocheilus rhinocerous
AGCAGGTAGGGAGGAAGGTAATCAGATGGGGGGCTTTGTGCACAGACTGAATCAGTCCCACTGGCAGCGTGACCCCCGTTTAGCCACATACCATCAATTTCTGTCTATTTGTTCTGTAGATATTACACACCACTGTCACAATCTCACTTGTTTGCTCTGCTGTGTATCCCCCCATCTCTCTCTTTCTCACTCCTCCAACTCCAGCCACCCCCCCC
>NW_015686792.1:0-215 GCF_001515625.1 Sinocyclocheilus rhinocerous
AGCACAAGAAGTTGAGTTTAGTGCTTCTGTGAACAGTATCACTATTTTAGAGCAACAGAGCAAATGAAGCTAATTCAAGATTTCATGTGCTGAAATCCTTCTTTCTCTGTTAAAGTGAGTTTTTGCAATGTTAAGACGAAAGCTTACCCACATGAAAGATGTTTCTAACCAGTGAAATGAAATGTTATATGCAATGCAGAAAGTCAGATTTTAAT
>NW_015686793.1:0-215 GCF_001515625.1 Sinocyclocheilus rhinocerous
AGACACACACACACACACACACACAGAGAGCACGAGTGTAGTATGTGTTTATGGGTAGAAACACTCTAAATAACACATTGGAAAGTCTATTTACCTCATAATCAATGCTTTTTCTGTTGAGCGCGATGTTAATGGTGAACGTGGAGGAATCGTGATGCGGACGGAGCGACGGCTGCTCATCAGGACGATAACGAACCACAAAATTCATCACAGCC
>NW_015686794.1:0-215 GCF_001515625.1 Sinocyclocheilus rhinocerous
AGCCATATTTTCGATATATTCACATCACCTCCCCCTGAGAAGCATCAATCACTCAGACTTCTATTGTATTGTCATCACAAATCTGCCAACCTCTCTGCTCTGTGTTAAGAATCAAAGCATGGGATAAACAAAACCCAATATGTTCTCAGCGCATTCCCGCAGGCAGACCGAGAGATCTTATCTTGATCTCATCAGGTTCTCTCAAGTAGGCTAAT
>NW_015686795.1:0-215 GCF_001515625.1 Sinocyclocheilus rhinocerous
AGCTATGGTGCGCGCAAAGGCAAACTGTTCATTTTCACTGTTCTGTGTTTTCTGCAAGAACTTTTAGATAAGGGCATAGCCTTCTCTACCATTAAGGTTTATCTTGCTGCAATTTCTGCATGCCATGTGGGGATTGACAAAAATACTACAGGTCAACAACACCCACTTGTATGCAGGTTTATGAGGGGTGCACGGCATCTGAACAGGGTTTCAAA
>NW_015686796.1:0-215 GCF_001515625.1 Sinocyclocheilus rhinocerous
TATACCAATCTGAAATGACAGACAAAACAGAATTTATTTGAGTTTCTGGAATTTGGAATCCTGACATTGCATAAGTGACACTCTGGGGTGGTGTACTATCAATCTGAAGTGAAAATAGTCTATGGAAACGGAGCTATCTGAAAATATTGAAAATACAGGTTATATGGAAGTTTTTTGAGGGCTTTTATTTTGTAATGCAACATCAGACAGTCCTG
>NW_015686797.1:0-215 GCF_001515625.1 Sinocyclocheilus rhinocerous
AGCTGCTATGTGACAAGGTGTACAGTAAACAAGCTAAAAAAAAACTGAACTACAGTTTTATAAGCTGTCGACCAAAAAAAAACGAGCGTTTAGGACACAAAAGTAGGGTGCAACGTGTCATATTACTCTGAGAACCGCGCCCACTGGAAGGAAATGTAATCGGTGACAAGACCATTCATTATTTTAACCATGTCAAAGGATTATTTCACCACCCT
>NW_015686798.1:0-215 GCF_001515625.1 Sinocyclocheilus rhinocerous
AGAGAGAGAGAGAGAGAGTGTGTGTGTGTGAGCGAGCGAGAGCAGGTTGTTGGAGTGTGTTGGGCTCTCAGAGCGGCGCGTGTGTTTGCTGAGGGAGGGACGGATCAGAGACGGAGAGATCAGAGAGTGTGTTTGTGCTGGATGCTGGTCGTCGTGGCGATGGGAGTAATGACCCAGAGTGCAGCTGGATGCTGATGAGTGACATCAGTGTGAGT
>NW_015686799.1:0-215 GCF_001515625.1 Sinocyclocheilus rhinocerous
ACTGTCACTTTTGATCAATTTAATGTATCCCTGCTTAGATTAACTATTGTAGATACAAAAATAAGCTATCCACTGTATATTTGTACTGCCACAGTTTCACTGGTTTCAGTGAGAAACAACAGCAGGTGAACTGCAGAAACTCGCCCTGCCTACTTTTACAGACCCCACCAGCGTGATGCTCCTTTAAGAGCAAATCGAATTCCTCCATCAGCCAC
>NW_015686800.1:0-215 GCF_001515625.1 Sinocyclocheilus rhinocerous
GTTACTAAAGTCAAATTTAAAAACGTTATAGATTTCGTTTTTTTTATTTTTTTATTCTGTTTCGCTAAAGACGTATCTAATGTATATTAATTACGTTACGTAGGTTGCCTAGTAACTTTTCTGGAGCGTTGGGTTACGTAACGTTAATAATATTAATGAATCAAGCCTGTTTATTTAACAGCGTATGTATTTCAGCCAATCAGCAGGGCTTGTTG
>NW_015686801.1:0-215 GCF_001515625.1 Sinocyclocheilus rhinocerous
GAATGAATGAATGTATGAATGGATGGATGGATGGATGGATGGATGAATGGATGAATGGATGGATGGACGAATGAATGAATGGATGGATGGACGGATGGATGGATGGATGAATGAATGAATGAATGAATGGATGGATGTATGGATGGATGGATGTATGGATGGATGCATGTATGGATGGATGGATGGATGGATGAATGGATGGATGGATGGATGGA
>NW_015686802.1:0-215 GCF_001515625.1 Sinocyclocheilus rhinocerous
AGCTTTCAGATTTTGTATAAATCTCAATTTCGAAAAAAAATTGACCCTCATGACTAGTTTTGTGGTCCAGGGTCACAAATGTTATTGTCTATTTAAAAAAGGACATGCACTTTGATATGTCCCACCCAACTTTCCGTAGTTGCATTTTAGGACTAGGTGTTACTATCCCGTATTACTATTGCACCTGCCTGAGATAAGTGGGGAACAGTGTAGAG
>NW_015686803.1:0-215 GCF_001515625.1 Sinocyclocheilus rhinocerous
GAATCGAATCGAATCGTGAAATGTGTGTCAAAACCCAGCCCTACTTATTACAGACATATATGCTAATTTATTGAATGCAACAGCGGATCAGTTAGAATGAGCTTTTAAGTTAGAATCCCCTCACTGTTCAAATCGCTGTTTTTGTTCAGGTGTTCTGTTCAGTACGAATAATTTCATTATAACTAGACACGATGTAAATAAGAGAGTCATTGTGC
>NW_015686804.1:0-215 GCF_001515625.1 Sinocyclocheilus rhinocerous
AGTTTAATAAATGCAGTACTGTATTTCACCAAAGGGTTTTTCCCATGTTCCAAAGGCTGTAGTAGGTTCCTGGTGACCATGGTGACCAAAGCTTTTATCAATACTTCCCTTTCTGTACGTACAGTACAAAAATAAGTTATGGAAAGTAGTACTGTATTTCACTGAAGTTTTTTTTTTTTCTACATTCGAGTGGTTGTAGTATGTTCCTTCTGGCC
>NW_015686805.1:0-215 GCF_001515625.1 Sinocyclocheilus rhinocerous
TTTAGATCTTCACCTCTGACAGCTCTCCACACTGAGGTGAAACACAGCCTGCTAGTTTTATTGTTTTCCAGTGGTGCAGAAAAGATTCCCTAGCAACACGGCAGTAGATGACAGGAAGAGACGCTTTGGTGTGTGTGCACTTTTGTGAATCATTTTATGGTTAACTTCCTGAATGAATTAATCTACATAAACTCAAAACATTTGAAAATGCACTG
>NW_015686806.1:0-215 GCF_001515625.1 Sinocyclocheilus rhinocerous
TCGAGACAGACCGCTGTCCCTGATGCCACGCGCACGTATCCGGTAACCTCTTTAACCTCTGGTTGTAAAACGATCACATGCGAGGAAGTCGTGTCCTGAAGAACAAGTCTCTCAAGAAAACATCAGTCCCAACGTCTCCCTTTTATGCCTCCCGATACCATCTGGCCCCAGAGCTCTTTGTAGCTCACGGCAAGGTGGTTTATCGCCATTCCGGC
>NW_015686807.1:0-215 GCF_001515625.1 Sinocyclocheilus rhinocerous
ATGTCAAAATAAGAAAAGAGAATTTGCAGTGGAAAATCATCTGAACAGCTGGAATACAAGCATAGCACAAGCATTTTCACTTATAAACCACAGAACTTGCACACTGCATGGCAAACATCTTAGTATATAATTTCTCTTATTTTTAGTTTGATGAAGGAGTCTTGGCTGCATGTTTCTATGTGTTGGAGAAGAGTGGTGGCCCATGCACTGGATGG
>NW_015686808.1:0-215 GCF_001515625.1 Sinocyclocheilus rhinocerous
AGTCTATTAGACGTCTGCATTACATCTGCAAGACCTATATTTTAGTGTTTGCTCATCTGCAATAGTTCAGGTCCAGACCATCTATGGGAGTCAATCTGGCCCTGGTTTTCATTCAAACCGAACCTGTAAACTCAACAATAATCCATTATCCTGAGAAAGAAAGAAAGAAAGTGTCCGGATGTTTGTGCTTCAAGCTGCCCAAAACTACATCTGTA
>NW_015686809.1:0-215 GCF_001515625.1 Sinocyclocheilus rhinocerous
AGTCAGCGGAAGATTGTGCGTACATGAATCTCCTCCCCGAAATAGTCATATATGGAGCTTACAACGCCAAGTTTTAATATGCATAACGTCATTTGCATATCATTTCCATGCATATTCCATCCACATGACGCAGTTAAGGGTAGGAAAATGAGATGCGAACTATAAGTGCGTTTTGAGATTCTAATTTATGCAATTTTGGAGTGTTTATAGCCTAT
>NW_015686810.1:0-215 GCF_001515625.1 Sinocyclocheilus rhinocerous
AGCGAAACTCTTCTCACATACAGTGCAGTGATATGGTTTCTCTCCGGTATGAACTCTCGTGTGAACCTTAAGTTGATCTTTATGTCTGAAACATTTCCCACACTGATCACACGTGTAAGGTTTCTCTCCAGTGTGGATCTTCTCGTGTCTTTTCAGGGTTTCTGATTGATTGAATCTCTTGTCGCAGTGTGAACACATGTAAGGTTTCTCTCCAG
>NW_015686811.1:0-215 GCF_001515625.1 Sinocyclocheilus rhinocerous
CACCCAAGGGTACCGTGTCTTCCCGCTATCAGCAACCAGAGAGCCGAGTTTGAGATAAATCACTGGTTTATTCAGCTTTGGCTTTAGCATGTCCTTCAGGGCCTGTACGAATACAGGAGGCAATTTAGTTGGGGAGAAGAACTGCAGTGACACTTTTCATTTCTCGACTCTCGTTAAGTTAATTTAGATGTAGTTGCGGGCCGTCGTCTCTTCAG
>NW_015686812.1:0-215 GCF_001515625.1 Sinocyclocheilus rhinocerous
AAATCATATTACATGAGAAAACTATATGCTTCTTCCTGTTTTTACATAAACTTTTTTATATACATATACCTGTGTTTGGATGATATTTTCTATATTTTCTTCATCAGCTATTTGTGGCTGCTGCTGTGAAAAGTTCTCTCTCCTTTTCTGTTTAAAATAAGTTACAGTTTCAATTTGTTACATTTGCTTTAGAATAAAAAATTCTAAGCACTACA
>NW_015686813.1:0-215 GCF_001515625.1 Sinocyclocheilus rhinocerous
AGTGAGTGAGTGTGTGTGTGTAAGCACTTCCTACTTGTTCTTCTCGGCTCTGAACTGCTGTGTGCAGTCGTCAAACAGCTTCTGATTCATCTCCATGAACAGCTTCAGAGCGTTATAGATCAGCCCGTGGATCGTCCTGACGACAGGAAGAGGAAGTGACAGCATCAAACAGACTGAACATCTGAACAGTGTCGATGGACTGAATCACTTTTAAA
>NW_015686814.1:0-215 GCF_001515625.1 Sinocyclocheilus rhinocerous
TGACATGAACCATGCATACAACAGTTAGCGTGCTGAAAAGAGCCTAAACTTTACACTCAGAACCCTCTCGACGCAAGTGTGTGAACGCAGACGCTTTTCTTACATCACTGCGTCCTAAAGCGTGTCAAAGGTTTGATCGCAGCACAGTAATGCAAGAGCGCGGTTCAGTGCATTGCTGTGAACTTGCAGTGCTTCTGGCTTTAGTGAGCAAATAT
>NW_015686815.1:0-215 GCF_001515625.1 Sinocyclocheilus rhinocerous
AGGAATCTCAAAACACAACGACACCTGTAAGACATTTCTGAGCTTATTAACTTATTATAACTAAGTTATCGAATATACTTGAAGAGAATATAATATTAGTTCAAATGAACTAAGATCCCTTGTGTTTACTTGAAGTACACTTTCATGGCTGTTTATTAAACATAAATGCTTGCCAGTACATTCACCAGTACACTTTTTTTAACCATATTTCAAAG
>NW_015686816.1:0-215 GCF_001515625.1 Sinocyclocheilus rhinocerous
AGGACAGTGGCCCTCCAGGACTGGAGTTGCCCGTCCCTGAAAGAAGTTACAGAACATAAACTTTTTTATTGGTCGCAAACTAAGTTCTTCTTCAAATGTAGTGCTTTCACAGTATGCAATTTGTGAAATCGGTAAGAGAAAACTGACATAGAAGAAGACTAATATGGAAACAGCTATCCCTCTCGGAAACAATGTGAATTCAGACACATTTTACA
>NW_015686817.1:0-215 GCF_001515625.1 Sinocyclocheilus rhinocerous
AGCTGACCGCCCTGCATTCTCGTGTGCTTGATACGCTCTCAGAGGCGCGGGCGCCCTCCACGAGACATTTCTATGCTCTAAAATGTGGAGTGTTTGTGGTGCCGTGATGTTCATATCGACCCCACTGCTTGCTTTGTGTCGGATGTTCTGCGTTATCAAGTACAGGCTTGATAATGGATGTCTACCATCAACACTGGCCGCTATTGCCTCGTTTC
>NW_015686818.1:0-215 GCF_001515625.1 Sinocyclocheilus rhinocerous
AGTTCAAAATTAAGAGCTCCAACCCATGTTCTTAACTAAGAAAACGTCAGTGGAGAAAAAAAAAAAAAAGTCAGTGAATTGACTTGTACCTTGAACTTTAAAGGGGACTCAACCCTCTTTTTAGTTGTGGTATAGGCTACTGTCTCAGTCTAAATTACATTCACACTGGCGTTTTAGGAAGCCAAACAAATTAGAATATAATAATAACAACAATG
>NW_015686819.1:0-215 GCF_001515625.1 Sinocyclocheilus rhinocerous
AGGTCACTGCACGCTACAGCGACTGTCAGAGCTTTCACTGTTAGCTGTTAGATCAAATGCACAGTGTTTACTGAAAAGATTGTTTGTTAATGATAGAAAGGCCATAAGTGATCAAATGCAGAGAATATTAAAGTATTTTTTCATATACTTTAGATTAAATATTACAGAATAAAACTAAATCAAGGACAGTACCCTGAGGAAAAAAAAAAAATATA
>NW_015686820.1:0-215 GCF_001515625.1 Sinocyclocheilus rhinocerous
GGCATACAGTACATGCAGTATTAATTATTTTGGTTGCATTTTTTTTATAATGTGCCATTGTTACAGAGTAATTACACAAAGTAGTACTGATTAATATTTACAAATTTAAAAAAAAAGTTATTATAGGTTTTGGGTTAGGGTTTAGCATTAGTTTCATGTAATTACACATAATTTACTGTTATTATTATATTAAATATATTTAATGTGTAACTAAA
>NW_015686821.1:0-214 GCF_001515625.1 Sinocyclocheilus rhinocerous
CGTGATGAATACCAGGTGCACACACTCGCACACACACACACACACACACACACACACAAGGGTAGGAAATGAACTCTGCTGGACAATTGCCCTTCTTAACCTATGTTGAGACTGTTTGCACAAACCATCTTCACTTGCATTAACTACACATAGTAACAGTGATTAAAGTTCACCCAAACATACACTATAAACTCATTATTTACTTCACTTCATG
>NW_015686822.1:0-215 GCF_001515625.1 Sinocyclocheilus rhinocerous
ACCTGTTTGATGGTGAAGTCGTTGATGAGGTGATGGTTGTGTTCGTTCAGGTTGCAGTGCAGCGAGACGCAGTCGCTCTGATAAAGCAGGTCCTGCAGTGTGTAAACACGCTGAACGCCCAGCGAGCGCTCCAGACCGTCCTGCAGGTACGGGTCGTAGAAGATCACGGTAAAGCCAAACACTTTGGCCCTGACAGCGACGGCCTGCCCCGAACG
>NW_015686823.1:0-215 GCF_001515625.1 Sinocyclocheilus rhinocerous
AGGTGAAAATGTTGTCCAAAGAATTTTCTGGTCAAGTTGGTTTTTAGTCATAATTCAAAGACATATGTGTAAGTCAAGCCTTGCACTCCTCAAAAAGAAAGAAAAAAGACCTATGCTGATTCAGGATAGATGCTGCTGGGGCTATCACCAGAGATCAGGCATTTTGTTTAATAGAAGTGGGAATGAGTGGTGCAAATTTTACCAGGAGAATGATA
>NW_015686824.1:0-215 GCF_001515625.1 Sinocyclocheilus rhinocerous
TTGTCTCTGGCTCAACTGAGGTGCCACAGTGTCCTCTGTCTGACAGATTGTAGCTTGGAGGATGTCAACACTACAGTCAGACATGTCACAGCATAAAGATGAAGGGATGCCATCACTACAGTCGGACATGGCACTGACTGTAGTTTGGGGGACGTCATTACTACAATCATGTGTAATTGGAGTTTGGACAGAGTTGAAATTAAATTTGCCCATAA
>NW_015686825.1:0-215 GCF_001515625.1 Sinocyclocheilus rhinocerous
AGGGTGAAGGGCGTGATTTGGGACACAGTCTCTGAGTGTCGACTCTGAAAACTGATAATTCACAGTTATACTGCAGTAGGCCACCTACTCGAAAACAACTAATATTACCCAGAATGCACCATTTTCTATCATTTAATGGAAAACAGTTTGTTACTGTTAGAATTTGTCCATTTTTTTTACAGCAAAGTTTTACAGTTTAGCTGTTTGTGCAAGTA
>NW_015686826.1:0-215 GCF_001515625.1 Sinocyclocheilus rhinocerous
GTTCTATCTATCTATCTATCGTTCTCTCTCTCTCTATCTCTCTCTCTCTCTCTCTCTATAGCGTGGTAAGCTGACACAGCTCCTTCAAGCGTTATCTGCTTTGTCACTAATAGGATCTGCGAGGCTTAAATTGTCTTCTTCTAAAACTAAGGAGCTTGATAGCTACACTGCACCTCTTAGCTAATTTGCTCTCAATTAGGATAATGAGGAAACAA
>NW_015686827.1:0-215 GCF_001515625.1 Sinocyclocheilus rhinocerous
TCAGGCAAGTAAAGATTACCCCATATCTTTTAATCAATGTTCTCCCTCTTTTTATTTCAAATGGGCCAAAATAATCAATGCCTACATTTGTGAATGGGGGTTCATCTGGCAAAAGTCTGTCACGGGGAAGGTCAGCCATGAGTTGTTTGCCTGTAATGCTGCGCTGGCGTTTACAAACAGTACATTGAGACATAATTTTTCTGATGGCCGTTTGC
>NW_015686828.1:0-215 GCF_001515625.1 Sinocyclocheilus rhinocerous
CAAAATGCACAATATAGTATCTTCCTCCAATTTCGTGTCCATTCATATAAGCAGTAGGACCATATAAAAAATGTGTCCAACAACCTGAGGAAAATAATCACTATATTAAGAGATTACTTTACCTTTTGCTCTTGTTTTAGGTCTTGTCGTTTTCATTTTCTCTCTTCAAGTTGTAGCCTAATCTAGGAAAGAAGCAGCTTGAGACTCCACCTCCT
>NW_015686829.1:0-215 GCF_001515625.1 Sinocyclocheilus rhinocerous
CAAATATAATATTACATACACTATCAGAGCTTAGACAGATAACCTATTATATTTTAGACATTATTAGACATATCATTAATTGATTTTTATAAGTTATTAATATTGGCATTAAGATTATAAATGTTTGATTTTTAAAATGCTATTAATATAAATAATGTTTCATAATTTATGATCAAAGGCTACATAATAAATAATCCTGTCATATAAAATGTATG
>NW_015686830.1:0-215 GCF_001515625.1 Sinocyclocheilus rhinocerous
AGTGTTAGTTCACTCAAATGTACTCACCCTCATGTTGTTCCAAACTGGACAAATGACAATGACATTATTTCTTCGGCAAGATATTTTGTAGAAGGTTAGTCCAAACAGCATTGGATCCCCCTGACTTTCATTGTAAAAAAAAGTAATTCCGGTTTGGAACAACACGAGGGGAGTAAATGATGACAGAATTTCCATTTTTGGGTGAACTATCCCTT
>NW_015686831.1:0-215 GCF_001515625.1 Sinocyclocheilus rhinocerous
CAAATATTTTGGTGCTGTAAGTGGCATATAAATGAAACACAATTTTTTTTATATTGCTCATCATTCTCAAACTTTTCTGTACTAGATTTCTAAGCCGCAGAGATGGGTGCGTTTCTGGATAAGCCAAAGATGGAGAAGCACAACACTCATGGTGAAGGCAACGGCCTGTGCTACGGCCTGAGCAGCATGCAGGGCTGGCGTGTAGAGATGGAGGA
>NW_015686832.1:0-215 GCF_001515625.1 Sinocyclocheilus rhinocerous
CAAAATAATCAGAGGTGGACTGTAAGGAAGTACATTAAGTATTCTTGAACAAATATGAAGTACTACGTTTTCTTTTTTTCTCACAAACAGCAACACTGAAAATATGGTCTTTTACAACATGATTCATTGTTGTAGATTAAACTACCCAGCAGTATATTTAGTAGGCAACTTTTAAATTTAATAACCTTGAACATATTCAGAAGTAAAATGCAACA
>NW_015686833.1:0-215 GCF_001515625.1 Sinocyclocheilus rhinocerous
ATAACCCTACTAAACTACTTAAACTAAAAAACTAAATGCTAACTTAACTACTACCACTACTACTACTACAAACAAACAAACTAACTAACTAACTAACTAACTAAATAAATAAATAAATAAAAGTAGCTTATAGCCTTGCAAACCGAAAAATAAATAAATACATAAATAAATAAATAACCCCTTCATTGCACTTGCAACAAGGGAGCGCAAGCATA
>NW_015686834.1:0-215 GCF_001515625.1 Sinocyclocheilus rhinocerous
AAAGTAGTAAATTGTCCACCATCTGTTTTGTTGACTTGAATGCACATCACGTCATGCCAAAATGACTGCTTATAATCTGGGAACTTCTCAGGAGAATCAGTGAGATCAGTGAGCGCCTTAATATCAAATGTGAGAAAGAGCAAAATGTGAAGGACTGAAATAACCAGTCAGACCAGCTTATCTTATCTGAACTAATCAAAATCGCAGGAAGTCAG
>NW_015686835.1:0-215 GCF_001515625.1 Sinocyclocheilus rhinocerous
CAAACTACTGTATATCGATATGAACGGTATTGCCTCATACCGTATTGCTTATAAAGAATATATCGATATATCGTACATACTATATCGTATCGAACTCGATATACCACCCAACCCTAGCGCTCTCTTCTCTCTATCATTAAAAGACACGCCCCTCACTGCTGATTGGCTACAAGTAGGGATGCACGATATTGGATTTTTGCCGATATCCGATATGC
>NW_015686836.1:0-215 GCF_001515625.1 Sinocyclocheilus rhinocerous
CAAAGCGCTTTACATAGAAAGGGGGAATCTCCTCAACCACCACCATGAATTGATATTAAATGCATTTTTTGGCCAACTTAGGTATATTTTTATAAGTAACTTGCATAATTATTTCTACTGCACTTTAAAGTAAAACTTTTTAATTGACACTATTACAACGTGCACTTCTTTCAGAGGTACCTAAGTGTTAAAAGATTTCATTGTTTACATTTCAG
>NW_015686837.1:0-215 GCF_001515625.1 Sinocyclocheilus rhinocerous
CAACACCTGAAAAGTGTTTTTCATCCCGCCATGCATCATTGTCAGCGGAGGAGATTAAACCTTATTGTTTCCTTTTGGAGGGCCGACAGAGAGGTGGAGAGTAGGACAGCCAAATGCAAAATGCACGGAGATGAAATAAAACAGAGGAGAGACCCCCACTCCCCCTAGAAACACCACCCTGAATACCATCACACCATTACACGTCTGCCAAAGTA
>NW_015686838.1:0-215 GCF_001515625.1 Sinocyclocheilus rhinocerous
TAACAAATGATGACGTTTTACTTTTACAGCAATAGTTTGCTACAATAAAAATATATATAAATAAATAAATAAATAAAAATAATTAAAACAAATGGTCGTAATTTACTCACTCTGATGTTGTTCCAAACCCAAATGACTTCCTTGCTTCTATTAAACATAAAAGGAGAAGATAGGCATAGCGTTTGAGCTTCTGTTTTCCATATGAAAAAAATGGA
>NW_015686839.1:0-215 GCF_001515625.1 Sinocyclocheilus rhinocerous
ACTATACAAGTCCCAGTCGGCTTTACGGAAGTTCCAGCGCTTCTTGGATGTCAATTGGAGTCCTATGTGGATGAGCAAAGGTCTGTGCTGATTATGAGGGAAGTCTCCCAACACCGTCTGTCTGGCTGGCTGGGGGTTGTCAGAATTTGAACACGAAACAAGTGAAACCGGAGTTGTTTATTTGAAAATGGTTGTTGTGAAGAAATTTACGCTGC
>NW_015686840.1:0-215 GCF_001515625.1 Sinocyclocheilus rhinocerous
CAAATCTGTGCGTACGCACATTTTATAAATGAGGCCCCAGATCTCATCATCATCCAGTCTGTCTGGGATTACATGAAGAAACAGGAAAAACTGAGACAGACTAAATCCAGAGGAACTGTGGCAACATCTCAAAGATGCTACAAGAAACCTTCCTGTAAAGCTACCTGAAAAACTATGCACAAGTGCACCTAGCAAAAAAGTTGTTTTAAATGCAA
>NW_015686841.1:0-215 GCF_001515625.1 Sinocyclocheilus rhinocerous
TCATTGATTACATTACAGTGATATTACAGTGGTGACAGTGCTTAATGTGTGCTTACTTTAGCCAGTATTTGAGGTGTGCATATTTACTTTAACATTCTTACTGTCTCATCTAAAAGGTTTGAAACATTAATAATACAATGATGCATTCCAACAGGTTACGTAGACATACTTGCTATCTGTCTTTTATTTTAATGCACGGAGGATGTTTCCCCCCA
>NW_015686842.1:0-215 GCF_001515625.1 Sinocyclocheilus rhinocerous
CAATGAAAGTAATGATCATTCCGGCAAAAGTTTGCTTCAAGAATGATGATCTTATCACTAGCACACTCTGAGCACATGTGAGTTATTAGTCTTATCGGCAAGGCATATCGGCATAATGTTTTTTCAAAAAAGCCTTTATCGGCTGATTCCGATAACATTCCGATAATATCGCACATCCCTAGTTGCTAAGGCATATTTTTTTTAAATCTCTAATC
>NW_015686843.1:0-215 GCF_001515625.1 Sinocyclocheilus rhinocerous
TCATTGAATCCTGATTCACAAGTACATCCTCCTGGGAATCCTATTCAAGTTGCAATGCACTGTACAACTACACAACAAGCTGTAGGCATACAGGATGGCACAGCTGTTGTTCAAAATAATCCAGTCTCTCATTCCCAATTACAAATTGATTCTTTGCAATCTTATGTTCATCCGCAAACTGATGTAGGACAAGGTATTTTGTATAACATCATGCA
>NW_015686844.1:0-215 GCF_001515625.1 Sinocyclocheilus rhinocerous
CAAGATGTCAATACTCTTCTAAAGATTTTGAGTAAATTGGTAAAAACCAAACTAAGTGGTTCAAGATTTCACAAAGAGAAAAGGATAAATAAATATGTAAGTATCTGACTGGGTAAAATAATGAACTAATGTTAAAGAGAGCTATTTTTACTCATATATATATATTTTTTAAAAGATTCCCATTTATGTTATTAAATATATTGTTCTAATAAGAA
>NW_015686845.1:0-215 GCF_001515625.1 Sinocyclocheilus rhinocerous
CAAGATGTCAATACTCTTCTAAAGATTTTGAGTAAATTGGTAAAACCCAAACTAAGTGGTTCAAGATTTCACAAAGAGAAAAGGATAAATAAATATGTAAGTATCTGACTGGGTAAAATAATGAATTAATGTTAAAGAGAGCTATTTTTACTCATATATTTATTTTTTTAAAAAGATTCCCATTTATGTTATTAAATATATTGTTCTAATAAGAA
>NW_015686846.1:0-215 GCF_001515625.1 Sinocyclocheilus rhinocerous
CAAGCATCAGGTCTACTTGTACTTTGCTCTTTTGTTCTAAAAAAAGAACAATTAATGATAATATCAGATATTCAGATCAAGATAAGAGAGACATTTCATACTATATTAAAATTGTTAGAATGGAAAAAAATAATAATAGAATTGGATTTAATAATAATAATAGAATAATTTGATATCGGGCTGGAGATGTGATGTAGATACATCCTCCATACAAA
>NW_015686847.1:0-215 GCF_001515625.1 Sinocyclocheilus rhinocerous
CCCATAAGACCTTCGTTCATCTTCACAACACAAATTAAGATATTTCTGATGAAACCCGAGAGCTCTCTGAGCCTCCATAGACAACAATGTAACTGAAATGCTCCCAGACCCAGAAACATAGGAAGGACATCAGTAAAACAGTTCATGTGACATCAGTGGCTCAAACTACGAGAATGTCAAATAAAATAAATAAATGACAGTTTAAATAAAGTAAA
>NW_015686848.1:0-215 GCF_001515625.1 Sinocyclocheilus rhinocerous
CAAGGGATATCATTTAAAATATGCGTTTTAGTGAAGATTGTCCCAATGCGGCCACCGTAATAGCAGTAACGTGGAAGTTTGCAAAACAACACAACTGACAGATTACTAGCTGCAGGAGCGTCTTTGACAGGCGCTTTAGTTTATGTATCTATGAGCTGTAAGATAATAGCATGATGAACAAGGGATCTTAATTTTACTGGTTGACGTTTATTCAT
>NW_015686849.1:0-215 GCF_001515625.1 Sinocyclocheilus rhinocerous
GTAACTGTACAAAACTGAGCCACACATTTTAAGGGAGTTTCAAATCGCATGCAAGGTTGCACAGATGATCCAAGCCCTTTATGCTTTCTATACATATGAGTTTTTAATACATTTGATGTGCGATACATACGAGAGCATTCAGGCATGCACCACAATGGTACTTATAATTTGGAGCGTTGCTATGCAGTTTTGAGTGCTGAACAAACTCAATAACA
>NW_015686850.1:0-215 GCF_001515625.1 Sinocyclocheilus rhinocerous
CACAAATAAATGACTCTCTTAAACCAGTTCTTTTGAGTGAATCAAAATGCACAGCACAACCAGTGTAGCCCAATTCACAAACAAATGAATCTTTTAAAATGAATCTTTTATTTTTAGTATATCAACATGCAGAACAATGTAATCTGATTCACAATCAAATGGCTCTTATGAGCTGGGCGTTTTTACGAATCATTGAACTTTCGCCACTCTTTCAT
>NW_015686851.1:0-215 GCF_001515625.1 Sinocyclocheilus rhinocerous
AAAAAAATTACACATGATGTAATTGTCAAGAACATGCTATGAAGATTTCATTGATTGATGCTCTCTGATGCCTCTATCCATTAAGGAAGTGCACACAAAGTAGCCGATGTAAATGATGAATTTATCCTTTAGTGTCTTTAAACGGTCATAAATAGATCACTCTTGGACTTCAATATTCTGCAGCATTTAATTACATGGTCTGAATCAAAGTACTA
>NW_015686852.1:0-215 GCF_001515625.1 Sinocyclocheilus rhinocerous
CTATACTTAAATCTACATGGGACCACCATTGACTGAAGTGTGGCCACCCCTTTGCCCACCCACCTCAAAACCCACCGGTTCACAAGGTCTACTTGCATCTGACCTTGATGGACTGAACAGAAAGCGGAGCTGCAGAGCCACACCCATGTAAACGGCACGGACGCTTCGCCAAGCTGTTTCAAACTGCCGAACTTCAGCTGCGTCCGAAAGCTTAG
>NW_015686853.1:0-215 GCF_001515625.1 Sinocyclocheilus rhinocerous
CAAGCAGACCACGCACAGACTGTGTGTATCCCCGCTCGTGATGTAACGCGGGCAGGGAGGAACACACAGCCTATAACGCGATCTGCTTTCGCCCTTCAAATGTTTTGTCTTAGCCTCAGCCTTAGACATAGTGGAGCTTACTGGGACAAACAACACCAAATAAGACTCAAAAACAGAGAGTATGACTGACACAACACAGAGCGCTTGCTGAATGA
>NW_015686854.1:0-215 GCF_001515625.1 Sinocyclocheilus rhinocerous
CAATAAATGCCGTTTTGGCGCTGTTTAATGTGGAGTGACAGATCTTCTCCATGTTAATACAGTTTCAGCGTGAAATAAACATGAATAAACATCCGAAGGCAAGTTAAAAGAGAGTACAACTTACCGAAATCCGTATCCATGTAATCGCTCAATCAGGGTTTCAACCGCACAAAGATGTCAGTATAACAGCTTGTAAACAATGTCACGTAACGTCA
>NW_015686855.1:0-215 GCF_001515625.1 Sinocyclocheilus rhinocerous
CACACACACACACACTCACTCTCACTCTCACACACTCTCACTCTCACTCTCACTCTCACTCACACACACACACACATACACTCACACTCACCTGCAGGGGTTGGTGGTGAAGACGGAGAAAGGCACACGCTGTCTAAACTCCTCTGTGATGTGCTCAGCCAGTGGAGGTCTGTCAGCAGAAACAGCTTTACACTTAAAGAGTATTCAGTCATTCA
>NW_015686856.1:0-215 GCF_001515625.1 Sinocyclocheilus rhinocerous
CACAATAATCAATATATCGACTTATCGCACAATATATGTGCATGACCTCAATAATTTTTGGTGACGCAATATTTTGGCCATTATATTTACATAAAAAATAATGTCGCCTGTGTGTTTTGCAGCTTCTCGTACATAACGTGGTGTAGTTGGTGCAAGTTCAAATTTAAAATATGCTTCTACAAAAAAGTTTAATCTGCAGATATGGCCTTGTTTAG
>NW_015686857.1:0-215 GCF_001515625.1 Sinocyclocheilus rhinocerous
CACAGCCGGTCTAGACGCACGGGGGCTCTCGGGGAGGGAGAAGAAAGGAAACGAAAGTGCCATTTATCTTAACGCATCCGTGTTGTGGAGGAGGCAGAAACGGTTACACAATTAGCCATCAGAAAGCCTGATCCAGGCAGATCTCCGCCTGAGGCAGAGGCAAAGATGAAGCAGAGGGAGCGCAAACATCTGCGTGAATGAGTACCGGACTTACA
>NW_015686858.1:0-215 GCF_001515625.1 Sinocyclocheilus rhinocerous
GATAGGAAAATATATTTGGGTAGTTGACAAATATCCAGTAAAAAATGTGTTTTGTAAAACACTATTCCTGGTCCTTCAACTAATTAGAGTTGTCCGTGGAGTTTAAGAACAGGATATGGTGTCACACCAGAGGACATAGTTTTCAGTGACATAATGTATCAAGTTCATAAGCTTTTAGAAATATATGGATGAAAAAATGATTGCCAATTACTAAA
>NW_015686859.1:0-215 GCF_001515625.1 Sinocyclocheilus rhinocerous
TGATTTAGGGGCATTCTTGGATTAGCAGTGAAGGACTGAGGTGCCAGTGGCCTAACAGCAGGTACATTAAGGCAAACACCTGGCGGTAAGACAATTTGGCGGGAAACTGGTTGCAATGGTGACTGGCTAGGTAGGCCTACTCTGACAGACACCTGATTGGGAGGCATGCTGCTAGGAGCAGGAGGCACGGCAGGTCTGGTCATTTGGGTGTTCTG
>NW_015686860.1:0-215 GCF_001515625.1 Sinocyclocheilus rhinocerous
AATACTAACATTCGTTTCCCGGGGATTAATTTTACATGCGCAAAAGCAGCAAATAACAGAACATGAGGATTCACATGGTCATATTGGTCAATATTATATTATATTAATGTAATTAAACAATAATAATAATAATAATAATAATAATAATAAATAGACCTGTACGAGAAATCTATTTTTACTTAAATAGTAAATTAAGAAAACGAAAGAAAAGCAAC
>NW_015686861.1:0-215 GCF_001515625.1 Sinocyclocheilus rhinocerous
CACTCTACGTATTCGCGAAGCTCCCTCAAAGGCCTTCCCCAGACAGCTGCACTCTGGTGACGGTGTTGAGGCCGGCATGCAGGAATCTGGGAATGATGCTGTTGGCACGAGGCTGAGGAACTCCTCCAAATTTTCCCTCGAGGAAGTAGTCCTTCTGCTCAAGGCATAACAGTTTGACTGCTTTCAAGTGGTCCATAGTGCAGAAAGAAACAAAA
>NW_015686862.1:0-215 GCF_001515625.1 Sinocyclocheilus rhinocerous
CACTCGTGTGTTTCTGGATGTGGTCGCTTCCTGGCTCCATCTGATAGTCACGATCGCTGCATCTCGTGCCTGGGCTTTGAGCACGCTGAAGCAGCACTCGTGGATGACTCATGTTCTCATTGCGGGGACATGATCTGAGGATTACAGTAAGGGCTTCCCCATCGAGTGCCTCTCCGTGGGCCCCTCACTCCTCCAGCACATCGCACCCTCTGGTG
>NW_015686863.1:0-215 GCF_001515625.1 Sinocyclocheilus rhinocerous
CACTCGAACTCCTGACCCACCATAGCTAACCCCCTTTAACATCACTTAATCCATCTATAACGGCCCATCCCCACTCAAGTCATCCCAACAGCACCCCGCTCCCGCAAAAGCCTTACCTAATTCCCACACTGCCGCAGCAGTCCCCGCTCCCACAGGAGCTTTTCCATATTTCCCCACTCCCGCAGGAGTTTTTTCCATATTTCCCCACTGCCGCA
>NW_015686864.1:0-215 GCF_001515625.1 Sinocyclocheilus rhinocerous
TGAGGGAAACACATAAGGAACTCCTTTCCTCCACTGATCAATTTTTGTTGGATCATTTAAGAAAGTTTTATAGTCCGCATCCAAAGACTGATAGATCTCAGAAATAGCTTTCTTTAGCAGCCGCAATGATCTCACCCCAGTCTTTTCACTCAGATCTTCTATCTTAATGCTCAAGACATGTCCCAGCTTTATGCATCCAGCATCAATTAAACGTG
>NW_015686865.1:0-215 GCF_001515625.1 Sinocyclocheilus rhinocerous
CACTGGTTTGTAGTTGAATAGCACATGCATTTATTGTAATTAGAAATGATCAGATCAGACTGAAAATGCTTCTTGTTTTGCATTTCTCTAATTTAATACATCTTTTATTTTTTTTTCTGCATTTGATTAGTGACCCAAGTAGTGCAGAATCTTAAATGTTTATTCTTTACTTTATGTTATGTTAACTTTATTTGTTTGACATTTTTCAGAATCCT
>NW_015686866.1:0-214 GCF_001515625.1 Sinocyclocheilus rhinocerous
TATGCTGATTTATTATCAGTGTTGGAAACAGATGTGCTGCTTAATTTGAATATAAATGTTTTCTAACAATACAAGTCTTTACTATAATTTTTTTAATCAATTTAACATGAAGAAAAAGTATTAATTTCTTTAAAAAAAAATTAATAACTTTTTATTCATATACAGTACATGTGTGTGTGTGTGTGTGTGTGTGTGTGAGTGAGTGAGAGAGAGA
>NW_015686867.1:0-215 GCF_001515625.1 Sinocyclocheilus rhinocerous
ACATAGGCCCTACCTAACCAGCATATGCTGGTTTTTTCAACAGGGGTAAGGGACAAGTAGTAGCCTACGTTCAACGGATTCTACTGTTTAACACGAAGATTGTTTCGCCGACGAAAATCCGGAAAGAAGAAAAAAAACTTTCAGAAGACAAAAACTCCAGAAAACAGTTTTGGAAGTTGTGAGTTAAATCTACGTGATCTAGGACCTATATACAG
>NW_015686868.1:0-215 GCF_001515625.1 Sinocyclocheilus rhinocerous
CACGACTTAAATTGAAAGGTGACAGAGCCTTTGCAGTTGCTGTTCGACGGTTATGGAATCAGTTGCCGCCTGACATTAGGAGTGCTTCTATTTCTGATTTAAATCTAGACTTAAGACGCATCTTTACTCTGTAGCCTTTCCTGATTATTAAATTATAGATTAGTAACTGATATCTTTGATTTTTACTCAATTTTATTTTATATTTTACTGTATTT
>NW_015686869.1:0-215 GCF_001515625.1 Sinocyclocheilus rhinocerous
GAAATACAAACCTAACCAACTAAAACACAGACAAACATTAAATAACCATGAGCGCTGCCCGTTACAGAGGAAACCGCTTTGTTTCTGCAGTGAAAGCGCCTCATGCTGACCAATGACGGAAAATTTACCAAATGTGAAAATTAACCAATGTTTTGATGCTGCAAACACGCAGTTGTAAATGTGAACAGGTGGATCGACAAGAAGATAATGCATTA
>NW_015686870.1:0-215 GCF_001515625.1 Sinocyclocheilus rhinocerous
CATAGAAATCCCTTATTTTGGATTGTAATAATATTTCATACTTTTGCAGTATTTTTGATCAAATAAATTCAGCCTTGGTGAGCAGCAGAGACGTCTTTCAGAAATCTTAAAAAAAAATTTACTGACCCCAAACATAATGTCAGAAAGAGCCACCTCCTATATAAATTTTAATAATATTTTACTATTTTTAGTGTATTTTTGATCAAATAAATTCA
>NW_015686871.1:0-215 GCF_001515625.1 Sinocyclocheilus rhinocerous
CATAGTGAACATAATTGAATACTGATTGAATTTTCAAATATTTAATTTTTTTTTAATACTTTAGTCTTTTTTAATACTTTTTTTAAAAGTTTTTTAAGATTGTTTTTGTTATTAGATAAATACAGAAAAAAATGTATAATAATTTAATTATTTATAATAATTAAACTTTCGTTTTTTTAAAAAGTACCCTTAAAGTTGGTTAAAGGGATAGTTCA
>NW_015686872.1:0-215 GCF_001515625.1 Sinocyclocheilus rhinocerous
CAAAAATATTAAGCTGCACAACTGTTTTCAACATTGATAATAATACAAATAAATGTTTCTTGAGAAATAATCGGCATATTAGAATGATATCTGAAGGATCATGTGACTGGAGTAATGATACTTAAAATTCAGCTTGGTCATCACAGCAATAAAATACACTTTGAAATATATAAAAATAGAAAACAGATATTTTAAATTGTAATAATATTTCACAA
>NW_015686873.1:0-215 GCF_001515625.1 Sinocyclocheilus rhinocerous
TGCGTGGACCTGTCAAACACATTCGTTCAGACCGTGGCACAAACTTTGTCGGTGCATGTAAGGACTTAAAGATACCTTCAAACATTGACATCAAAACTGTGAAGACGTATCTGTCAGACCAAAGCTGCACTTGGACTTTTAATCCTCCACATGCTTCCCATTGCGGTGGAACATGGGAAAGAATGATTGGGCTTGCAAGAAGAATTCTTGATTCC
>NW_015686874.1:0-215 GCF_001515625.1 Sinocyclocheilus rhinocerous
TCAGAATGAGAGTCCAAAGAGCTGATAAAAACATCACAATAATACACACGACTCCAGTCCATCAATTATTGTCTTGTGAAGTGAAAAGCTGAGAGTTTGTTCGTCGCTTCTAGCCAAAATACCAGTCCATTATCCATAATGTCGCTTCCTCCAGTGGAAAAGTCGATCCGTTGTTGTCCTCTCACATCAAAATCCACCCACATATTTGTTTAGAA
>NW_015686875.1:0-215 GCF_001515625.1 Sinocyclocheilus rhinocerous
CATCATATGACCCCTTTAAATTCCTTTCTATGTATGTGTCGTGCTTGAAAAACACCGTGTACCACAGTTTGCTTTGCCGTAAACAATTTGCCAGAATAAATGCACGAGTTACTAAAGTTACTGACGGTAAGGAGAGTGAGAGAGAGAATATTCCCTCATATAAATCTTGATTTTTTATCAGTTTTAGCTTAAATCTTGTTTTGTCTTACTTTTAC
>NW_015686876.1:0-215 GCF_001515625.1 Sinocyclocheilus rhinocerous
GTGTTAGTCTTTCTGCGATTAATGCTGTAAAACTCTATAATTTAAACTAGTTTCTCATGCATGTCATCCCAAACCCAACCAAATGCAATCTTCAAGGTTTTTTATGCTCTAAATGCTGAAACCTCAGAAAAAAGACTTATTTCATGTAAATTATTACCTTTAGTCTTCTTTCTCTTCCGCACAGCCACTATAATCAATGGAAGACCAATCAGGAG
>NW_015686877.1:0-215 GCF_001515625.1 Sinocyclocheilus rhinocerous
CATCATGTCATTGACCCCATTTCCAAGACTCTCATTAATGCTTGTAAAAAGTCTTCCTGTGCTCAACACTTCCTCTATTATTTTCTCATCTTATGTCTTTAAATGTTTAGTCTAATCTACAAACACATACCTCTCCTTCTGAAAAATGTATTGTCCCAATCCGTCACCAAGGCAGTGACTTGACATCATCTGCATCCATGCACTCATCTTACAAT
>NW_015686878.1:0-215 GCF_001515625.1 Sinocyclocheilus rhinocerous
CATCGAACGTGAGTATTAAGCGTTACAGAAACTAGGTCCAAGATATTAGGTCAAAGAAATACGTTTTAATATAATTTTAAAAAGGATTTTGTCACCTGAACGGTTTCTACATGTTTGGCAGCTACGTGTGATCTAATAAATAGACAAATGTGTTAAGCTCATGGGTCGCGGAAGAGGGGTGGATTTGGCATTGTGCATAAGCAAAAACATTTAAT
>NW_015686879.1:0-215 GCF_001515625.1 Sinocyclocheilus rhinocerous
ATTCTATGATGCGCTCTGTAATCTTCCTGGCCTCAACATGAGGCAGGGAAATATCATTATATAATATTATGTAACCCAAATGCCTAATCATTTTAAGTAACAAGGCATTCCTAAACTTGTTTAATGTTTTAGAAGGTGACGGCATTACTGACAATTCAATATTGACTTCACATCAGACTTGAGTTATTGTCTTGCCGGTCATGGGCTAATGACTA
>NW_015686880.1:0-215 GCF_001515625.1 Sinocyclocheilus rhinocerous
TGATGTTTGTAACAATGGTTGTAGAGATTTTAAAGCAAAATTCCTAACAAAACATTTCCTATAGAGCTTAAGTTGTTCCTCTTGGACACCATGTAAAAAACCTAACGTTCATCGATTTAGCATTTTTGTGTATAATGAACTATTTCCATACAATTGTTAGGAATTTCAAATAAATAATGTTGGCTGTACTGCAATGAACCAAACTGACATTACTG
>NW_015686881.1:0-215 GCF_001515625.1 Sinocyclocheilus rhinocerous
CATTTTTTTGTATGTTATTCCATTACAAAAAAATACTTTTAATTTAATGTAATAAAATATCTTACTCATATACACACATCTATGCATACAAATGTGAATAAACAAAATAAATTCACAATAGCAGAAAGCAAAAAGACGGCAAATATATTGTAACCATTAATAAAAAATTTTCATGACAAACAATGAGAAATGGAAGACAAAACCTGGGCAAGAGA
>NW_015686882.1:0-215 GCF_001515625.1 Sinocyclocheilus rhinocerous
TCAGCATCTGTTAACTGGCCCAGTCGCACAACAAAGATGAAGGCAATGATTTCATTTTCATTCACTAGTTTATCAGTGAGAGCATCCAGATCAAGTGCAGTTTCATGTAAGCCAATCAGGTTGATCACTGAGACGCGACATCCTGATTTCTTCATCTGCAAAAGAACAGTCCTGGATATTGCAACATTTTCAATATTTGGTTGTATTTCTCCAAG
>NW_015686883.1:0-215 GCF_001515625.1 Sinocyclocheilus rhinocerous
CATGATTAATTTGTGATTATTTTAACTGTTTTAGATGCTACTCCACAGTCTTCCACTTGAGGGAGCTGTGCATTGAGATGGAACTGGGAACAAAGGATGGTAAATCAGACCTCTCTTGGTTTTTAGTATTTCAGGTCAAATTTCCCTCAGAGGGACATTTATTATAAGGCTCTATGGATTTCTTTTTTTTTTTTTTATAAAGTCCTTCTTTTACA
>NW_015686884.1:0-215 GCF_001515625.1 Sinocyclocheilus rhinocerous
ATGCAGAGGATTTTGGACGCAAAACCTGTCCATTTGGAGTTCCTCCGGTACATCTGTTGCGCTCGCAGTAAACGGTGAACAGAAGAGAGAGAATTCCTTCTCAAGTTCACTGAAGACCTGGAAGCGATTCTGAAACTCATTCTGCAGAACAGCATTTTTTTCTTTGTATTTGTCCATGTTGTCTTTGTCGTGAGCGGTGTGCACAGATTTTAAAG
>NW_015686885.1:0-215 GCF_001515625.1 Sinocyclocheilus rhinocerous
CATGAGCGGGAAGTTATAGTTCTCAAGGAATTTGTTTGTTCCTTCGAGATACTGAATATTTTCGGGTGAGAGAATGATTTAAACAGGTAGGCTACAACACATTCACGCGCAATCGCTTTCTTAATAATGCATTCAAACAAATGCAATCTTCAGTGCTACTTCATCTGTAAGCTATCCGATTTCGAATGAGCAGAAATCTGTAAGAAATGCAGCGA
>NW_015686886.1:0-215 GCF_001515625.1 Sinocyclocheilus rhinocerous
AGAGAAAGGAAAACTTGAAATCGCATCACATGACCCCTTTAAATTAAACTTTCTTGGATGCCTGCATGGTGACATGACATCCAGGGTTGTGCACCATTCAGAAATGAGCTGATAATGCCTTTTAAATTAAAATTTCTGAATTTTAATTGATGTAACAAACATTTGTATTGGAATTTCAGCCCTCTACGAACACCTTGGCAATTGAATCGCCATTG
>NW_015686887.1:0-215 GCF_001515625.1 Sinocyclocheilus rhinocerous
GCCAGGACAATTTTTAATATAACTCTGATTGGATTCGTCTGAAAGTAGAAAGTCACATACACCTAGGATGCTTCGAAGGTGAGTCAAGCACAGGCTAATTTTCATTTTTGGGTGAACTAACGCTTTAAACAGGACTAGTTTGTATAGTTTTTGTTGTTGTTGTTTTTCTCGGCCACTGTAGGGAATCCCTTTCATTTCCAAAAAAAATCTAACCA
>NW_015686888.1:0-215 GCF_001515625.1 Sinocyclocheilus rhinocerous
AATTTATTTTACTAAAAAATGCTTTAATTATTAGGGGCTGGTCACACTAGACTTCATTCCAGTGACTCCCATTCATACACATGTGAACGTGTGTGCCAGGTCAAGTTTCAAAGGCAATTGATTATTCTTCATTTATATCATAATTTAGTTAGACATTTGCATATTCTATGTAATTCTTTACTTTATATTTTACGTGGATCTCACTCGTCAGTCTG
>NW_015686889.1:0-215 GCF_001515625.1 Sinocyclocheilus rhinocerous
ACTGAGTTCAGAGAACGAGTGCAGCAGACCAACAAAATCAACATTACTGTTCTAATGGAGCAATTAAATCAGTCGCATGGTGAGTTACAATACTTTATACTACAGCTTTAAATGTCAAAGAATGATCTTTTACAGTAAAAAAGAGCAGATCTTATGGCACCTCCTTTTCTTCTTCAGGTGTTCATGTGTATCAGAGGATGTATGGATGTGATTGG
>NW_015686890.1:0-215 GCF_001515625.1 Sinocyclocheilus rhinocerous
ATATATATATATATATATATACACACACACACACACACACAGTGCTTTCTATTTTTCTAACACTAGCTTTCTATTTTTTTCTATTCCATCTACTTGTTTTTCTTTTTGTGTGTGTGTGTGTATATATATATATATAATACCTTGCAATGTGTACTGCGTTAGGCTAACCAAGACTTGTCATTTGCACTTAAATATTGTTGCTCTTTTGTTAGTTT
>NW_015686891.1:0-215 GCF_001515625.1 Sinocyclocheilus rhinocerous
TAATACATTTTCATTTAATTGAAATTTACATGCAGTTAAGTGCCCCAAAACATTCTTAATAAGTACTCTTAAAAGTATTAAAAAGTGTACTTCATTTTGAAACCAAGTTAGTGTGAGTAAACAACAGAATATTCATTTTATGGTGAACTATGCTCTCAAGGCATTCCTAAAAAGCCCTGTCCCCACTATGTGGTATGTTGTGGCATTTATCTCTG
>NW_015686892.1:0-215 GCF_001515625.1 Sinocyclocheilus rhinocerous
TAATACATTTTCATTTAATTGAAATTTACATGCAGTTAAGTGCCCGAAAACATTCTTAATAAGTACTCTTAAAAGTATTATAAAGTGTACTTCATTTTGAAACCAAGTAAGTGTGAGTAAACAACAGAATATTCATTTTATGGTGAACTATGCTCTCAAGGCATTCCTAGAAAGCCCTGTCCCCACTATGTGGTATGTTGTGGCATTTATCTCTG
>NW_015686893.1:0-215 GCF_001515625.1 Sinocyclocheilus rhinocerous
CCACAAAGAAAAGAATAAAAATGCTAAAGAGAAAAGATGTCTTCATGTTTGAGGAAGGACCTCTTGCAGACATTTGGAAACATCAACCGCAAGTAAAACCAGTAGATGCTGATCAGAGTTTATTTGTAGTTTCAGATTGCAGTTGTTCATTTGCATCATCAAATAAAGAAAAAAAATTCCAGGTTTGTTCTCACACAAATCAGTCTAAAATTCAC
>NW_015686894.1:0-215 GCF_001515625.1 Sinocyclocheilus rhinocerous
CAGATGACAAACAGGTCTCGCCTGTTATGTAGCAGTCATCATTTTGTTCTGATGGTGTGTCTGAAGTTTCAAGATCCTCCGAAGAAGCTTCAGATTCTTCAAGATCAAGTGATACCAAGTAGAATCTCAGTATTCCCAGTTTAACCGATTCATACAGCGCTCCTACGGTGATATCATGGGGCATTTCACACTCTTGAAAATCATATATTTTGAAA
>NW_015686895.1:0-215 GCF_001515625.1 Sinocyclocheilus rhinocerous
CAGAATTATGAGATATAAACTCGGAATTATAAGAGATGTAAACTCAGAATTATAAGAGATATAAACTAAGAATTATGAGAGATGTAAACTCAGAAATATGAGATATAAACATGGAATTATGAACGATATAAACTCAGAATTGTGAGATACTCAGAAATATGAGATATAAACTCAGAATTATGAGATATATCAACAGAATTATGAGATATAAACTC
>NW_015686896.1:0-215 GCF_001515625.1 Sinocyclocheilus rhinocerous
TTACATATTGTAAAAAGGGGCATAATATGTCTCCTTTAACATTAGTTAACTACATTAGTTACAATGCATAACAATGAAAAATAATTCTACAGCATCTATTAGTCTAAAGCCCGATTCAGACGGTAATTGTTTCTCAGGGGACGTAAGTGATTTTCACCATTTACAGTGGATAGTCGGTGATTTAATTGCCGTCCGAATCCAGAATGTCGGTGTTT
>NW_015686897.1:0-215 GCF_001515625.1 Sinocyclocheilus rhinocerous
CAGTTTAAGCAGCCATCCACAACAGATGCAAGAGGACAGAAACACCGTCACATCATCACAGACTCACTGAATAATGCTGAGATTAGCCATCGAGAAATGAGCTTTCTGTGATGATGACAGACTTAACATGAAGCACAATAATGCAGAAAACAAAGTATGATGGGACAGAATGAAAAGACACACTTCAAATGCATGTATCAGATGATACACATTCA
>NW_015686898.1:0-215 GCF_001515625.1 Sinocyclocheilus rhinocerous
CAGTGCATTTTCAAATGTTTTGAGTTTATGTAGATTAATTCATTCGGGAAGTTAACCATAAAATGATTCACAAAAGTGCACACACACCAAAGCGTCTCTTCCTGTCATCTACTACCGTGTTGCTAGGGAATCTTTTCTGCACCACTGGAAAACAATAAAACTAGCAGGCCGTGTTTCACCTCAGTGTGGAGAGCTGTCAGAGGTGAAGATCTAAA
>NW_015686899.1:0-215 GCF_001515625.1 Sinocyclocheilus rhinocerous
CAGTACGGTCTCCGTTTTGGTGCGTGGCACCACCAACAATAATTTGACCGCACTGCCCGAGTCCAGAATGGCCCGAAATGGCTTTCCATTCACTTTCACTTCCACCTCTGGCGCATATTCATACAATGCAGCCTGCCAGCCAGGTCCGTGCGAGGACTTCCGTTAGCTTCCTCATCCCGCTGGGAGGGAGCCGCCGGCCTGCGTACTGGTCGCGG
>NW_015686900.1:0-215 GCF_001515625.1 Sinocyclocheilus rhinocerous
ACATACATACATACATACATACAGACAGAGAGACAGACAGACAGACATACAGATAGACAGACAGACAAATAGACAGACAAATAGACATACAGACAGACAGACATACAGATAGACAGAGAGACAGACAGACATACAGATAGACAAACAAATAGACATACAGACAGACAGAGAGACAGACAGACATACAGATAGACAGACAGACAAATAGACATACA
>NW_015686901.1:0-215 GCF_001515625.1 Sinocyclocheilus rhinocerous
CAGCGCTTGGACATGAAACTTAATGTGTATCAATGCCATTATGCCCTCAGTGTAGAAGATGAGTTTGGTTTGCCTACTGTACAATTTGCATAAAACATGGATGAAATAATTTTAACTTTGGAATAATTTAGCCTAAAGTCATGCTTCATCACATTTTTTTTTTATGTCCACAATACTCATTTCCATCAATTTGAACTGATGTTCTTATTGTTATT
>NW_015686902.1:0-215 GCF_001515625.1 Sinocyclocheilus rhinocerous
TAGCGCAAAAAAGCTTAAAATTAACCAGTTTTCTCCTATAGTTAAAATTAGTAGATGCTAATGTAACGGAGGCCAGCGAGTAGTTCTTGTTAGTGTGTTTATATGGACAACAATACTCCGATTTTAATACGATTAAGACAATACTTAAGAATCTACCATGTAAACAGAGATTTTGATTACCTTAATCCGGCTAAAGTCATAATCGAAGTAAACAG
>NW_015686903.1:0-215 GCF_001515625.1 Sinocyclocheilus rhinocerous
CAGGACCTTTATTATGAAGACTTGCCTCTCAGGTTGCCATTTTGAATCGGAGCGCCTGTCGCTGTGTTCACGCGGCTGGCTCTGGCTGTAATATCTAGTAGACTCGGTTCTGACTGAAGTAGGAAAGTGAAGGTGGAGCTGTCCGGGAGTTGAGTCGGTAGAGTTGACAGAAGTGAAATCCCTGGAAAAACTTTTTGCGGAAAATACTGGTAAGC
>NW_015686904.1:0-215 GCF_001515625.1 Sinocyclocheilus rhinocerous
CAGGCCTTTACATTAGGTCAAATGAGATCAAACGACTAAGTTAATTTGTCGACACTTTTTTTTATTGTCGACGTTGTTGATAATGTCAAATAATCATTTTAGTCCCATCACTTACTTTAACGTTACTTTTTCAAGGAAAAATTATTTAATTACATTAATTAGATTGCTTCGTAATTAATTACTCCGAACACTGCCCCTGTAATGGGTTAACTTTT
>NW_015686905.1:0-215 GCF_001515625.1 Sinocyclocheilus rhinocerous
AGCACCCACACATTTTTATTTAATTTTTTTACAATCATGGAAAGTCTGAATATTGACAACATTGCGTAACATTGCTGTCATCACAAAGATGATGCCTTTGGGGAGTCTTGAGTCTAACATGACACAGGCTTGCTTAATCGGGAACTTTGTTTCAGTTGGTCATCTGAACTAAATTTCTGTAAACCACAGCAAGACCAAGGCCAAAAAACTAATTA
>NW_015686906.1:0-215 GCF_001515625.1 Sinocyclocheilus rhinocerous
TTGTTTTATAATGACTTTTCAGGTTCATATAGAGTGTGCAATCATTTCAGGGCAGGTTTTGCTGCTCCAGAAACATGTCATAAATGATTTGGCATAGTTCATATACGTTGCTGTAGGCCAAATGGCCTGCCTTTTTCTCTCTTTTCTCTGTGAATCACCGCCTGTGAAGCCTTCATAAATTAGAGCTCTTTAGGTGAGCCAGCACTATGATTGAC
>NW_015686907.1:0-215 GCF_001515625.1 Sinocyclocheilus rhinocerous
CAGACATCAAATAGACATCTCCGAGATGTATGTGTGCTATCAGGGGTGATATTAAAAGTGTGTGGGGGGGGACGCATCCCCCGCGTAATCTACGCCCCTGATACGAATATCTTAATGATATAAAAGATACGTAAATATTAGTACGTTTTTTTAGCTAAAAATACATAGCAAATTGTACGTTTTAAACGTTGAAATACGTCTAAATTGTACGTTTT
>NW_015686908.1:0-215 GCF_001515625.1 Sinocyclocheilus rhinocerous
CAAACATCAAATCAGACGTCGAAATGACCAAGATGAATTACAAGACATTTCTGAACTGATAAAATAACGTTCATTCAGGGTGGTTAAACACCTTCTTATTCATGGTCACTTGTTACTTTACGTAACATTTGTGCTATTAGTGCATATACAGGTGCATCTCAGTAAATTACAAAGTCGTGGAAAAGTTCATTTCAGTAATTCAACTCAAATTGTGA
>NW_015686909.1:0-215 GCF_001515625.1 Sinocyclocheilus rhinocerous
AGACCACATGCTCCGAGGCCCCGCCTTCTTAGCCTCCACACACACACACACACACACACTCACACTCACATTCTCTCACACTCACACACTCTCTCTCTCTCACTCACTCACACACTCACTCACACACTCACTCACATACTCTCTCTCACACTCACACACTCTCTCTCACTCACTCACACACTCACACACACACACACTCACACACTCACTCACAC
>NW_015686910.1:0-215 GCF_001515625.1 Sinocyclocheilus rhinocerous
CCAAAGACGTCATGCCCTTCATGAGTGCTACTGAAATCATGATTTATTTTTATTTTTTTAGAAATCATGAAGACAAAGATGTCATGACACAGCTGAGTGCTTCTGAAATAATTTTATTAGAAACATGATTATGATTTTATCAGAAAACAAAGCCAAAGATTTCATTATGGGACACAGCTGAGAGCTACTGAAATCATGATTTTCTCAGAAATAAT
>NW_015686911.1:0-215 GCF_001515625.1 Sinocyclocheilus rhinocerous
CCAACACCACGACCGAGGCGCCCCCGAGCAAGGCACCGAACCCCCAACTGCCCCCCCTGCGGCGCAGCAAAATGGCTGCCCACCGCTCCGGGCGCGCGCCCACCGCTGTGTGTGTGCAGCCCGGACGGGACAAACGCAGAGCCCCAACTCCGATCATGGGTCACCACACATCACGTCACTTCCACTTTTAACGCGATGCCTTACTAGCCGATTAA
>NW_015686912.1:0-215 GCF_001515625.1 Sinocyclocheilus rhinocerous
ATGGCAAAGCTGAATTTTCAGCATCATTACTCCAGTCTTCAGCATATTCCAATATGCTGATTTGTGGAAACGGTGATCTTTTTTTTTTTTTCAGGATTATTTGATGATTTTTTTATTTATTTTTTTGCAACAATGTAAAAGCCTTTACTTTAACTTTGATCATTTATTGTTCCTCAAACTTTTGAACAGTTGTGTAAATTACAAAACTTGGTCAC
>NW_015686913.1:0-215 GCF_001515625.1 Sinocyclocheilus rhinocerous
CACACATGTGTCTTTACATATCCTACCTCGACGCCTTTCACTCTACTTTATGCAGTACTGTCTTTGTGATGAAACGTTTCAGTGCACCACTACCCAGAATTCTCTCTTCTCTGATAATATGACGGGCAGGTCATTTCTTATTGAAACTAGTGGTTGACCGACACTTGTTTCTTGCTGATAACAATATCTCAAGATAAGATTAATTTAATGAACAC
>NW_015686914.1:0-215 GCF_001515625.1 Sinocyclocheilus rhinocerous
ACAAGAAAGTGAAAGAGACAGAGGGAGAAAGTGAAAAGAAAGAAGGAGAAAGGTTTTGAGCCACACCATAAAACCACGGCAGTTAAACAAGCCCCAAATTCAGACTGACTTTCTTTCTCCCCATCAGCCTCTCTCTCTGTCTCCCTTCATTGCCATCACCACAGCAGTCTTGGGTGTGGAGATAAAAGCACAAATCGATTTTGCTCCCTCTCATT
>NW_015686915.1:0-215 GCF_001515625.1 Sinocyclocheilus rhinocerous
CAGGTAGCAAAAGCGCATTTATTCCTTACACACAATAGAACTCGGTGATAGTTTGATCATGGCAGATTTGGTTACACAAACAGCACAAGTGGCTTGTGAAAAAACACACATTGGCTGTATGACACTTTCATGTAAGCAGAAATCGCTGTGGAGAGATCGCTATAAACTCCAGCACATGTACAGGTGCATCTCAATAAATTAGAATGTCGTGGAAA
>NW_015686916.1:0-215 GCF_001515625.1 Sinocyclocheilus rhinocerous
CAGGTACGTGAACACTTGACTATTGCATGAATAATGAATGTACCAGAATTTTAATTGATTAATTGCAGTTGGAAGAAAAATTAATTAGACATTTCCCCCCCAATTCAGCTCCAACAGGTGAACAGTCAAAAGTTTTTGAACAGTAAGATTTTTAATGCCTTTTTTTTTCCAAGTCTCTTCTGCTCACCAAGCCTGCGTTTATTTGATCCAAAGTA
>NW_015686917.1:0-215 GCF_001515625.1 Sinocyclocheilus rhinocerous
CCACTCCAGTCCATCAGTTAACATCTTGTGAAGCCAAAAGCTGTATGTTTGTAATTAACAAATCCGTAAGGCATGTTTAACTTCAAATCGCTGCTTTTGGCTAAAACATGAGTCCTCTATAATATTGCTTTCTCCAGTCAAAAAGTCATCTGAATTAGGAGAGAAATACACACAGATCAAGCACCATTTACTGTACAAAACAGTTCTAAGCAAAT
>NW_015686918.1:0-215 GCF_001515625.1 Sinocyclocheilus rhinocerous
CCATTCAAATTTAAATGATGCAAAAGAGTCTTATCAAATTTCTGTTAAAGCAAGCAGCCGATCAGCTTTAATCTCTTTTGGGAGGGTTCGGAAATCCTTTTAAGTCTTCTTTTTTTCTCTCTCTCTCCTTGACAGAGTGAAGGTGAGAGTATGTGACGCGCAGTTTAGCAATGCTCTGGGACCAGTGGACCATGCCAGGATCTCAAGGTGTTTTT
>NW_015686919.1:0-215 GCF_001515625.1 Sinocyclocheilus rhinocerous
CCATTTGTGGGGCGGCAGCGAAGGCGCCCGGTGCTTCTGTCAGCTTATTTTTGGCACCTTAGCTTGCGGTTCTGCTTCTGTGCCTTGATTATACAAGCAAACAACTGCATGAAGTTCATTAAAAATAAGCAACAGCTAATTAACCTGAACTTCAGAAAAACCGCCACTGTCATCCAAGATCAGTTTGGACCATATTGAATTGTTAGAGATTTGCA
>NW_015686920.1:0-215 GCF_001515625.1 Sinocyclocheilus rhinocerous
CTTTCCTCAGCTGAACACAAATAAAGATATAAAAGAACGTGGGCAGCTGACGGTAGCCATTGACTTCTATAGTATTTGTTCCCATACTATGTAATCAATGGCCAGCAGCAGCTGTTTGGCTCCCAGCATTCTTCAAAGTATCTTCTATATTCAGCAGAAGAAAGAAACTCAGAGTAAATGATGACACAATGATCATTCTCAGGTGAGCTGTCGCT
>NW_015686921.1:0-215 GCF_001515625.1 Sinocyclocheilus rhinocerous
CAGGTTCCGCTGGTTAGACCTGACAACGAGCTGCGCCTCAACATGCTGTTGCTGACCTGAGCCATCGGCCTCAACCGCCAAAGTATGCGATCAGTCCATGCTGGCTTGCGCTTCTTACCACTAAGAAAGGAAAAAGATTCACTTAAGTAACAATGCAACAATGGTAACACTTAAGGACCAATTCTCACTATTAACTAGTTGCTTATTAGCATGCA
>NW_015686922.1:0-215 GCF_001515625.1 Sinocyclocheilus rhinocerous
CCATGGTTGGAGGAGTAGGTGGAGATGTACAGGTATGTGTTCTCTAGCAATTTTAACAACATACTGTATCACTCTATAGAATCAAGCATTTTAAATAATTTTGGAACCATTGTATTACATCCATATGGGGAATATCTGAAACATATCTAAAATTCTGCATCTCAATATGATTCCATTGATATTAAATGTAATTTCTATTATACTTTTAGAGTTAC
>NW_015686923.1:0-215 GCF_001515625.1 Sinocyclocheilus rhinocerous
AAATTAATACTTTTATTCAGCAAGGATGAATTAAATTGATCAAAAATGCGGTTATTTTGAACTTTGTTCATCAAATTATGAAAAATGTATCACGGTTTCCACACAAATATGAAGCAGCACGACTGTTTTCAACATTGATAATACTCAGAAATTTTTTTTGAGCAGCAAATTATATTAGAATGATTTCTGAAGGACCATGTGACACTGAAGACTGG
>NW_015686924.1:0-215 GCF_001515625.1 Sinocyclocheilus rhinocerous
CCAGCGGGCATCACAGATGGCATCGGTCGCCTGTGGCCCGTCTTCTTCAGAAATACTCAGTGTTTGAGGAAACTACTCGCTCTTGAGACAGACGTTTATTTCCTAAAAGCTATGGCTCCAGGCCAGAGAAATCTGCTCACCTTATAAACAGCAGCCTAACAATCCAGCTGCTGATACAAACACAAGTTATTCCCAATCAAGCCCAAGTCACTCCA
>NW_015686925.1:0-215 GCF_001515625.1 Sinocyclocheilus rhinocerous
TTGGGCCACTAAATCCCTCATCTCTTGTAATTCGTTATCCATAGCATGCGAAGGAGAGTACTCACCCAATCAGAACCCCACTGCAGTCACCGACATTCTGCAAAAAAAACAAAACCAAACAAAAACACACCTCTCCCCAAAGTCTGAATCTGAACAACAGCCGAGTAGACCCTGCCGACTACGCCAAATGTGGCATTCGTAACTAGGTGTGCTAG
>NW_015686926.1:0-215 GCF_001515625.1 Sinocyclocheilus rhinocerous
AAAATCAAGTTCGTGAGAGGCAAAGAGATCGTTCAGAATAAAAGTGTTATTTGCCAGAGATCTCGTGTTTATCAACGCCATTGTCACTGGAGTGGTGTCAGAAGAAGATGGGGAAGATTGAATGAAAAAGTTTACCGGATTCCCGCCACGTAAGGAGCGAAGGTTTAAGTGGTTAAGTCATATTCATGAAAAAAATTAGTTTGCTATGTCCTAAG
>NW_015686927.1:0-215 GCF_001515625.1 Sinocyclocheilus rhinocerous
CCCATAAATAATGATCTAGAATTTGCAGTTGGAACAGTCCAACCATATACTGCAAAATCTGATTATTAGTTATTAGTATTTCAAAACGTCCACTTTAGTGTGGTGAATAATTTAAGTGATTAACTGTGGGCAATTAATGTTCTCCAGAGCCCTGTAAGAGGATCGGCTCGTGGACTCCAAACAACAACTAAAAGCACCATATTCTCACTTACAAG
>NW_015686928.1:0-215 GCF_001515625.1 Sinocyclocheilus rhinocerous
CCCCCTCCCCTCCCCTCCCCTCCTTACCCAACTCTGAACACTGGCCTGCTGGCACTCACATGGCTCTGTATGAGAATGTGCCCCAGTATTCACACAACCGTATTTGTTCACTATAGCGTTTCCTCCCCTCAGCAGCAGGACTGTCCTTCTTTCTCTGTGTGTTTGTAGGAGGTGAAGGTTAAATATGTTTTGTTTTGTAAGAGGTCAGAGTGTAA
>NW_015686929.1:0-215 GCF_001515625.1 Sinocyclocheilus rhinocerous
ATAGCTTATAAACCCAAAGAATACTCTTTCTGGTAATCTTTCTTCTTCAAACTGCACCATTACAGATAAGCTATCCAGCTTTTCTTTTTCTCTGACATATTTCAGACATTTGACCCCCTACCACTTTTGCCCCTGATAAACTTCTCTTGATTGTGTCTTCCGATACATCCGTTGGGACCCCTGTTATTACTCCCTTCATCCATTTCTTCTCTTCC
>NW_015686930.1:0-215 GCF_001515625.1 Sinocyclocheilus rhinocerous
ACAGAGCTAATCCCGCTTTCTGGCGGGTGCATGCCGATTATGCAGAAAGGACCCTGGCCTGTAAGACAGGGACATCCAGGTTGTAAAACCTAGCAAATGTGGATGGCGAGTTCCAGCCGGCTGCCACACAGATTTCTGCGATAGACACACCGCTAGACAAGAAGAGGCCACACCTCTGGTGAAGTGGGTTCGTACTCCAATGGGGCATTGTAGGC
>NW_015686931.1:0-215 GCF_001515625.1 Sinocyclocheilus rhinocerous
CCCTCTACCAACTCCTTTAGTGAAAGCTTGTTTACCAGCCCTGTCACCATTCATTACTAAAATTGTTCACGCTTCACTTGGTTCTGGTTTTGTGCCTCCATCTCTTAAATCTGCTATTATTACTCCCATACTTTTAAGAAACCAGGGGCTGATCCATTTAACTTTGATCGTTTTTGTCCAATTTCAAATTTACCGTTTATCTCTAAGATAGTGGA
>NW_015686932.1:0-215 GCF_001515625.1 Sinocyclocheilus rhinocerous
CCCTGTTTGAAGTAAGTTGAAGTTTTAGGTTTCCTGAACAACATTCACAAAATTCACTGTAGCCTACAAGGAAATGTTAGATCTTTTGCTCCAACCACTGGTTAAAAAAAGAGAAATAAGTTAAGGCTTATGATACATGGGGCAACTTTGGGTAATGTTGCCGTCAACGGGCAACCAGGTAAGACACAGGGCCGACGACCGATCTAAATGATCCA
>NW_015686933.1:0-215 GCF_001515625.1 Sinocyclocheilus rhinocerous
GAAGCCTACAGGGCAAGGCATTCTCTGGGATAAATGTTAAAATATTCAAAGCTTTCAAAGTAGTTTTGTGCTAACACATACCATATAATCAATATAGTGTGATTAAATTGCTTGCTAATCTTTAACGATTACTAATTGAATATTTCAACTTTTACAAAACCGCTAAACTCGCATACCGTATTGGCCCGAATATAAGACGACCCTGATTATAAGAC
>NW_015686934.1:0-215 GCF_001515625.1 Sinocyclocheilus rhinocerous
CCCTTAACGTGAAGGAATAATTGAGAGAAAGGAGCTGTAACTGCTTGATAAAGAAAATGAGAACCTGCCTTGATGCACTAGTCCCCTCCACAAAGATATAGCAGAAAGAAAATAATCACTTTGACAGAAAATATTTTCCCTGCCAAAACAAAAAACAGCCGCGTTCAGCGACGTACACTGTAAAAAAAATTCCGTAAAATTTACGGTAAAAAACC
>NW_015686935.1:0-215 GCF_001515625.1 Sinocyclocheilus rhinocerous
CCCGGTTAACAGAATACGGAAGTCTGTTGCGCATAACCCCTATACACGCTGAAAATGTTTCCTTGTGTCGTGGCTGACACAGAAGAGCGTACGCTCTACGCTGCCTGCGTTCGGCTCATATTCTCCAAAGTGGCGCTACTGTGATGCGGACAGACATAGAGGATTTATTATGTTATTTTTGTTTTCTTAGCGTACAAAAAGTATTCTCGTCGCTT
>NW_015686936.1:0-215 GCF_001515625.1 Sinocyclocheilus rhinocerous
CCAGAGCGCGTACACACCTCACGCACCGGATGCCGTGCGCGCGCCACAATAAGGAATAGTTCACTCAAAAATGAAAATTTGCCCAAAAATTTACCAAATATACTTCAGGCCATACAAGATATCGATGAGTTTGTTTCTTCATAATAAGAGATTTGGAGAAATGTAGCATCCCATCACTTGCTCACCAATGGTTCCTCTGCAGTGAATGGGTGCCG
>NW_015686937.1:0-215 GCF_001515625.1 Sinocyclocheilus rhinocerous
CCTAATAACTTCCTTTCAATTTTACAAAATTGTTTCAAAAAGGTGTTTTTTGTAGCAATGCCTTTGAAGAACCATTTTGGGTTCCTCAGAGAACCTTCCAGTTAAAAGTTCTTAAAAGAACCATTATTTCATAGTATGAAGAACATTTTTAATAAAAATGTACCTTTTTTCACTATAAAGAACCTTTAGTGCAATGGAAAGGTTCCATGGATGTT
>NW_015686938.1:0-215 GCF_001515625.1 Sinocyclocheilus rhinocerous
CCTTTAAAATGAAAAAAAAAAAAAGTGTTTGTGTACTTGAAAAATACACCTTGTGTAGATACATATTACTGTTTTGACTATGAAACCAATTTAAAATAATGAAAGCAAATGGCACCCATTCGGTGGAATGGCCCATAATCACTTCTATTGTGTTTGAAATGTGCTGACATACATTACTATGTCCTAATATGGACCTCAAGAAAGTCCACTTCTTA
>NW_015686939.1:0-215 GCF_001515625.1 Sinocyclocheilus rhinocerous
CAAACACAGGTGAGCGGAATCATCAATCACTAAACAAGAACAGGACACATGACCAGAAAATGAAAATAGGAACTAAGACAGAGGTAAAACATGACAGACAGTCCAGAATCCTGGCATTACGCCCCCTCCCGGAAGGCGCGTCCTCACGCCATAGAACAACAGAGGGGGGACACGGGTGGAAACTTGGGAGGAGGCTCAGGAGGAGGACGGACACC
>NW_015686940.1:0-215 GCF_001515625.1 Sinocyclocheilus rhinocerous
GTCTCCGCTGGTCCCGTCCAGCTCTCCTGTGTCTCCCAAGTCCCCTGTGACTCTCAAACTCCCACACAGCCTCCCTCTCCCGCCTCCTCAGTCAGCCAGTTCCTCCGTTTCAGTTCAGCTGCTGTCCTCCAGCCCCTCAGCAGCCAGTATCAGTGATGTTCTGCCAAGTGTCTGCAGGCCAGCAGCTTCATCCAACCCTGTGGATCCCCTGTCTC
>NW_015686941.1:0-215 GCF_001515625.1 Sinocyclocheilus rhinocerous
CAGTGATCTTTCAAATTAATTCATGAACTTCCCTCTAACTGATTATAGCTATCTTATTTTCAACTGATCTTTTATGTTAGGATTTGAATTCCATTGCTACTGAAATGCCTCTCAGTTTATGTAACCTTGCGCCAGGTGAGGCTCCAACTCACAACCTCGGCACTATTCTGGTGCATACTGCCTTATGAGGACCCCGCACTGACCGATTGCGCCAC
>NW_015686942.1:0-215 GCF_001515625.1 Sinocyclocheilus rhinocerous
TTGTGCTGAAGAGTAGAGCCTGTGGTTATAGGCCGAGGATGGGTATAGAAATGTTAAGACCATATAGACCTTGTGTAGCCATGCCCCTTGTCTTTAGTCTTCCGGATTGTATTTTCACAGCATGAAGGTAAAATCTACAGATTTATGAATGAACCGCTCGTTTTAAAATCTTCCCAGTCTACTGACACTTGTGATGACATCTGCTTCAAACATTA
>NW_015686943.1:0-215 GCF_001515625.1 Sinocyclocheilus rhinocerous
ACGGATGATGGAGTAAGGCAGAGAGAGCTCCAGGAAGAAGGGCTGCTTGAGGTGATAGTGTCAGGAACCTGAGCTGACATGTCCCTACCAATATCCAGCAGCTACCAAATTATCCCTAGCAATAATTTTGATCAAACAATTAAATAGCTGTATCCCTTCTAACCTTAACTGAATAACAACGTGCAGTAAACAGTAAAACTGTTTGCACTACAAAC
>NW_015686944.1:0-215 GCF_001515625.1 Sinocyclocheilus rhinocerous
CCTTGGTTTGCACTACAAATGTCTGACCTGCAGCTCTAGATTTCACATTCGGTTCAAACTTTTCTGTACAGACAATTAGTGACAATTATTATGTAGCCCTAAGTCATTTCACTACTTCTCACTAACTCTGTAAATAACACTGATTAAGTTCTGTCCATTTAAAAAAAAATAAAAATCTAATTTACTCAAGGAAATACCCCACTGTTAATCCATTT
>NW_015686945.1:0-215 GCF_001515625.1 Sinocyclocheilus rhinocerous
CAATGTATATTTAACCTGGTACACTAAATTGGTCAATTTTGCATAAAACATTTGCCTTCTTTTAAGATGGCAAAAAGAAGTGATTGAGAAATTTCCAGTAATCCCTGATGCATTCAACATTGATCCCAATCAAGATAACTTTGAGCACCTGAGAAGACAAATGGCAAAGGATATTCTTCATGGATCATGTAATATAACAAGCACCCAGACTCAAC
>NW_015686946.1:0-215 GCF_001515625.1 Sinocyclocheilus rhinocerous
CCTTTAAGTACCCCTGAGATTTTAAAATAAATATTTTAATAATTATCACATTCGCATGTTAACAGTTCTCTGACGCTGGTTTATGGTCATATGGCATGCAGGTAAACTCAAAATATAAAATTTTTTAGTAAGTGTTTTAATTTGATTGTTATTTTAAAATTAGTTATTTTAATTTTACATTATTTATGATTTAATTAATTGTTAGCTTTTCATTA
>NW_015686947.1:0-215 GCF_001515625.1 Sinocyclocheilus rhinocerous
AAAATGAATAAATATAAAAATGAAGGAACTAACTAAATTTTTTTTTAATGTATCCTTTTCTATACTGTCCCTGTAAAAGAAAAAAAAGGTTAAAAAAAAGTGTGTAAATATATAAAAAAATAAATAAAGTGAGTGTGGTTTCATGGTCATGGTCAGAGTCAATTATAGGAAAAAAAAAACATGATTCTGTTTGCAGTTTTGAAGGGAATTTCATT
>NW_015686948.1:0-215 GCF_001515625.1 Sinocyclocheilus rhinocerous
CCTGCAGAAAACAGCTGCCTCCTGGCATATGCATGGGCGGAGTCCAAGCGGTCCTGGAGCTGTCTTGCATATTCAGGTCCAGCAGGAACAGGTGGAGCATCTGGGGGCCGACCCAAGGCCAACTCTGCAGGGGTCCTAATTTCCCTACCGAACATGAGCAGTGCCGGTGTGCACGATGTAGAGTCCTGAATAGCAGAGCGACATGCCATTAAGAC
>NW_015686949.1:0-215 GCF_001515625.1 Sinocyclocheilus rhinocerous
TTTTATTTGGATATTCTGCTGTATGACGCTGAAGCAGCAGCGAGCATCCAGCGGGAGACACTGTTTTCACCGTAATCAAATCAGCATTGTAAACAAAACTCGACAAAACTTGAGTGAAAACATCTAATTATCATGAGAAGTGATAAAATAGCTTCTCTTCCCTGCAAACAATACAATGAAGAATGTGAATATTTAACTTAAAAGCAAAAACAAAA
>NW_015686950.1:0-215 GCF_001515625.1 Sinocyclocheilus rhinocerous
CCTGGACCTGAGGGAAGTGTTCAGTAAGTCTCGGGCTGCTTCTCTTCCTCCGCACCGTCCCTATGACTGTGCTATAGATTAAGTGCCAGGTAAGTCTCCGCCTAAAGGCAAGCTTTATTCGCTATCTGCTCCGGAGAGGGAGGCCAAGGAGAAATAAATTTCTGATTCTCTGGCAACTGGGCTTATCCGTCCTTCCTCTTCCCCTGCAGGTGCCG
>NW_015686951.1:0-215 GCF_001515625.1 Sinocyclocheilus rhinocerous
CAGATAGGTCTTGAATCTGTGGAATCAGTCGGCTAGCTGCTTGACGTCTTAACCGATGAGCTAAGAGGCGACTAGCTTTATCACCATGCTCATAATAAGTGCTACGAGAATGCAAAAGAAGCCGCTCAGCATCATCGGTCAGAATGAGATCAAGTTCAGCTTGTAAATCGAGACGTTTTTTAAATTGATCTTGTGAAGGGGAGTTAGCGAGCTGC
>NW_015686952.1:0-215 GCF_001515625.1 Sinocyclocheilus rhinocerous
CCTGGACGCAATATTTACCAAACCAAAACGCAAATTTTCTTCTCCTGAAAGTGATTTTTACTGGGAGACCCCCTGGAATTCATTTGGGCTACTTTTAGCCGTTACGGGGCTAGTTTTGATCTGTAGTTGGTTTTGTTATGCAGAATTGGCAACCCTCTTTCACAGCTACGTCCGGGTTATGCCAAGTTTAGATATCAAAATCAGATTCGGGCTGC
>NW_015686953.1:0-215 GCF_001515625.1 Sinocyclocheilus rhinocerous
CATTTTTGATCAATTTAATGCATCCTTGCTGAATAAAAGTATTATTAATAATAAAATAATAAAATAAACCTATAAACAGTATTGGGTGTATTATTTATGTAGAATTTACTTTTCAAGTCAAACATTACACACACACACACACACACACAAAACATATTTGTTTCCTTCTTGAAATCCTTGCTTTAATATTTTATTATCTAAAGCGTTGACACCGA
>NW_015686954.1:0-215 GCF_001515625.1 Sinocyclocheilus rhinocerous
CAGTGTCACATGATCCTTCAGAAATCCTTCTAATATGCTGGTTTGGTGCTCAAGAAACATTTCTTATTATGTTGAAAACAGTTATGCTGCTTACTATTTTTTGTAGAAACCGATACCTTTTTTTTTCAAGATTCTTTGATAAATAAATGAATAGTTCAATTGAACAGCCCTGGTTTCAAGTGGAAATCTTTTGTAACATTATAAATGTATTTACA
>NW_015686955.1:0-215 GCF_001515625.1 Sinocyclocheilus rhinocerous
ATTTAGGATTCACATTTTCAGATTAATTGCCATTTACCCATTTATTGCAGGGAAGTGTGTCTCTTTTTGCTGATTAAACTAAAAGTATAATATCATTTGCAGGCAAGCCTCATAAAAAAAAAAGCAAAATTATATCATATTGCTTCTTGCACATATGGTGGCAATTTGGAAATAAAATGCAGGGTGAGTGCTGCTAAAAGGTTAATGTAAACCTC
>NW_015686956.1:0-215 GCF_001515625.1 Sinocyclocheilus rhinocerous
AAAACAGGAAGGGGGCAAAAACTTTTTCACACCACTGTATATAGACATTATTTATATATATTCCATTAAAATGCTTGCTTTTAGGATTTTATCCTAAAAAGCAAGCTTTTTTTTTTTCTTTTTTATCCGTCAGTTCATAATTTGCCCTTTCTTCTGATTAAAGGAATACAGTGTGTGTGTGTATGTGTGTGTGTGTGTGTGTGTGTGTGTACCTG
>NW_015686957.1:0-215 GCF_001515625.1 Sinocyclocheilus rhinocerous
AGAGAAAGGAAAATTTGAAATCGCATCATATGACCCCTTTAAGACGTAACATTTTTGTCTCGCTTTCGTATTCATTGACGAAAATGTTAATATATTTTTGTCATAGTTTTTCTAATTCAAAACAAGTTTTTAATTCGTTATTGTCTCGTATTCACTGGTGAAAAAATGTTGTTGATGAAAATTATGACGAAAATTATTCGTCAATGAAATTAACA
>NW_015686958.1:0-215 GCF_001515625.1 Sinocyclocheilus rhinocerous
TCCAGTGTGACAGCCTTTGCTTGGACACAGGCAGACCTTTTGTGCATCCTCCAAAGCATACAAATAGCTGCTCCGAGAGCCAGAACTGTCTAGCGCGCTCGATATAAATGTGCATCGCACATACAGGGCACAGCAAGAGTGTATTAAGTGGCTCCGCCCCGGCCGGTGTCTCGGGGCGGAAAGCAGATAGTGTTATGACCTGCGCTTTAAATGGA
>NW_015686959.1:0-215 GCF_001515625.1 Sinocyclocheilus rhinocerous
AAAAAATAAATAATAATAAGGTTTGGAATGGCAAATGGGTGAGTAATTAATGAGAAAATGCTCATTTTTGGCTGAATTGTTTTATTAAAGTTTTTTATGCAGCTCTTCCTTCTAATTCATCTGTGACTACAGATGTCAAGTCTACGCAAAACTATGCTATAATATCACCATAAAAGTAGGTCATACAACTCTTGCCCTATAGACAAAGTCTTCAG
>NW_015686960.1:0-215 GCF_001515625.1 Sinocyclocheilus rhinocerous
CTAATATTGCAATAAGAGGGTCATGAGGAAAATCAATCTTGAGTACCTTTGAGTAGAAAGAAAAAACCTCAGTCCAAAATGTACACATTTTTGGGCAGAGCCAAAATAAATGAGCCAACGTACCCTCATTGGACTTGCATTTGAGACATAAAGGTGACACAGAGGGATATATGGAATGTAATTTGGTACGGGAGTAGTGCAATCTATGGACAACT
>NW_015686961.1:0-215 GCF_001515625.1 Sinocyclocheilus rhinocerous
ACACACACACACACCTTTAAATCACTTTCATCTGGTGGGTCCTGCAGCAGCAGAAAAATAGCCACAGAGATGAATGACAAAACTAATTTTATGCATTGTCAGGATTTATAGGTCTCTATGGTACACACGCCAATTTAATTTGTTTGGGGGTAATTCAGAATATATTGGCAGAATACAGTAAGCCCACCCTGGGGCAAAAAAAAAAAAAAAAAAAA
>NW_015686962.1:0-215 GCF_001515625.1 Sinocyclocheilus rhinocerous
GCTCTAGCAGAACACCCTAGCAACCATCCAGAGTTCCCTCACAACCTTATGGAACACCTTAGTAACCAACTGTCCTAAGAACCTCCTAGCACACCTTAACAACTACCCAGAGTGTGCTAGCAACCTTACAGCAAACCATAGTAACCACTCAGAATGTTCTAGCAACAACATTAAAACACCCCAGCAATCACCCAGAACACCCTAAAACACCCTAG
>NW_015686963.1:0-215 GCF_001515625.1 Sinocyclocheilus rhinocerous
TGGTGACCGGCGACGCGATCTCCTAAACAGGCGAGTGACGTTTTTCAGCGGAATATGGATTTGCACCAAACAAGGGTTTGATCATCTCCTGCTCTTTCTCCAGCTGCTGTGGTAAGTCCATTCTTATTTACCTTTTAGAAATATTGAGGGAAAGACAGACGCATCCCATATATAGGGGGAGAGCGGGGCACAAAGTAACACTTTTTGACTTTCTC
>NW_015686964.1:0-215 GCF_001515625.1 Sinocyclocheilus rhinocerous
CTATCAATACTTGCTAATTCTTAAACTTTATTAAATGCAACGTTTATAATTTTTATTATAAACGTTTATCATCATTTTTATTCAGGAAGTACGATACAGTTCATTGAACACACGCTGACCGATAGCGGGGCATGTTGTCACAATGGAACCTGTCATTAAACAGACAATTCTAGGTTTTCCAGGACAATTTTATCAGTTGATTTTGAAATTACAAA
>NW_015686965.1:0-215 GCF_001515625.1 Sinocyclocheilus rhinocerous
CATTGCAACAAGCACAACAAGCTTGCTTGTATTAAAATCGCCAGAACCGTGCACTTCACCTAAAGAGAAAAATTTGATTTGCAGATTTGATGCCTATTCAGAGTGTTCAAATTAGCCATAAGTTCTATTTCAGTTAGGATGCTGTATGTAGGCAGCTCAGTATTTGAGTTCTACAGTCGACCTGTAGTCTAAAATTTCGAAATGGGAGCTGTGTA
>NW_015686966.1:0-215 GCF_001515625.1 Sinocyclocheilus rhinocerous
CTAGACGCCATATTAAATTTTTCGCAAATGAAAACGAGGTGGTGATGGAAAAGGCCGTTCAATAGCCTACTTTCGTGTAGGATGTCTATCATTCAGCTGACATTCAGGAAAATATATGAAAATAATCTTCTTATATAAAAATAATTTGGTGACAAAATATTCTGGAAAATGTGTTGTAAAAATTACGGTACAACATAGGCTATTGAACGGACTGC
>NW_015686967.1:0-215 GCF_001515625.1 Sinocyclocheilus rhinocerous
GAAATAAAAATGTAAAGCCTGTACAAATATTAGAAATTGTGAATAGCCTATAAATGATTGGGAATCATATAATAAAATAAACAGTGCACATTTAATTGATCTATTATAACATTTATTTAGTTTTGTTCGCTTGGCTGTTTCCTTAAAGTCAAAAAATGTCACGTTTTTCATCAGGTGTCTTTAATTATATGATGTCATTACGTTGCTGTCTTGCC
>NW_015686968.1:0-215 GCF_001515625.1 Sinocyclocheilus rhinocerous
TAAAATGTTGTAACTTTTCTTCCAGGTTTAAATTAGATTTTTTAAGTCCAGATCTTCAGTATGGTCTCAGACTTTTTGATCCCACTGTATGTTTATACCTGAAAGTGAAAGATGCCGGCATAGTTCTCTGTAAAACTCTGTCCATGTGGAACTACACGTTCCAGAAACTAATTTTCCAGAGTCAAAGATGCAATAGCCGCCAGCAACCAACAGTC
>NW_015686969.1:0-214 GCF_001515625.1 Sinocyclocheilus rhinocerous
ATACACACACACACACACACACACACACACACACACACACTAATCAATAAATCTATCAATTCATTCTAATTTTTACAATTTTTCACGCGGAGCAGAAAAACAGGTCTGAAGAGGAAGTCATCATGTTGTGCCATGGGAAGGAAGCAGGAAAACAGATGTGGCAGTAGAATAAATGGTAACAAGTGCAGTGAAGAACAATGCGGCCGGTTCTCCT
>NW_015686970.1:0-215 GCF_001515625.1 Sinocyclocheilus rhinocerous
AATATTATCAGTACTGCACTTATTAATGCAAAACAATAGTAATTTTCTGATTAAATAATCTTTATTTTTAATACCCCACAACCTGACTGGTGCCACTGCTCACAAATGTTAGTCTGGAGCCCTGTGTCATATCCCTCTGAAATTAAAAGAATACTACACATTGTAATTTATATGAGTTAAGTCTATTTATTATCAAAGCATTTGTCAGTAATACA
>NW_015686971.1:0-215 GCF_001515625.1 Sinocyclocheilus rhinocerous
CCGGATTACCTTGACAAATTAATGGCTCTATAATTTGATTTTCCAAGGATAGTGATGTCTAAGTGACTCCTGAGGTGAGCAGAGAGACGTTTGAAGTCCATTTTCCACAGCCGGCGGATAATCACATCTATATGCTAACAACGTCTCACGCCGGCCTTTCCCAAACACATACACACACTCACACACACTCTCACACACACACACACACACTCACA
>NW_015686972.1:0-215 GCF_001515625.1 Sinocyclocheilus rhinocerous
CTCCTCCCACCTACAATTCCTGCCGGTACTGAGAAGTGAACCTGCGAGCCACAACTACCCACCGCCACTTTGTCATAAATTACTGTGCAGAGCGTGGTGTCAAGCTGAGAGCTGATTTGATGCAGCCAGTTTAAAGCAGCATTATCAGAACACTCTCTAGGTGGTTGAGGCAGACCGGAAGCTGAGGCATAACCTAAGGAAGAAGAATGTTGCAA
>NW_015686973.1:0-215 GCF_001515625.1 Sinocyclocheilus rhinocerous
ATAGAAAATGTTAAACAACCAACAGTATAACACCCAGGAATGCAAAATGCTCCAGTAAATGGATATATTTTCTCAAGTTTCTTGTGAAGCATTGAGTGAACTGGGTGATCATGAGAAAGTCTATCAAAACACAGGTCAGATCCTTCAGGCATAGACACACAGGATCATTATTCATTTAAAGGGGTCATAGGATGCTACATGCACTTTTACAAGTA
>NW_015686974.1:0-215 GCF_001515625.1 Sinocyclocheilus rhinocerous
CTCTACTTTGATACTTCCTTTTGATCTCTCAAATTTGTGACTAAAAGAAAACTCTTTAAAAAAAAAAAATCCCATATACTGCATTTTCTGTCTGTCTTTCTTTTTCTTCATGGCATTTTAGATACTCAATTGCTTTTACCTTCAGATGTCATTTATTCATAATCGCAGATGGTCATATGAACATGTGCTTGAGCAGAATCAGTATTAGCAGAAGC
>NW_015686975.1:0-215 GCF_001515625.1 Sinocyclocheilus rhinocerous
CTCCCTATCATTACTAGACACGCCCCTTACTGCTGATTGGCTGCGTGTGTGTCTTGGGACTCGGTCCGACACTGTGGTCAAAAGCGTTTTTCATATATTGATTAATGCACCTATGATTAATGGCTTCTGGGATTTTGATGGGGCTCTAAGCGGTCGCTTATACCTTGCTTATCGGTTTGAAAAATCTAAAAATGTCTGTACAAACTGAAAAAAAA
>NW_015686976.1:0-215 GCF_001515625.1 Sinocyclocheilus rhinocerous
CTCTTCTGTGTTAGTGTTTGACGCGTGTTCATGACAGTACCATGACGGATGTGTGTGCATTCCTCTGCTTTTAAACAAGGCGCAGCGCATCCGGGTTCTACGTCAGAATGCCGGCTCCTGCATCAGAAGCACCACACGCATGCATTGTGGTACTGTCGTGAATGGCCACGTCATAAAAGTTTTATGTTTAATATAAGCGACTTTGTCATTGTAGC
>NW_015686977.1:0-215 GCF_001515625.1 Sinocyclocheilus rhinocerous
CTTACATTTAAACTCGTTTAACAACAATTTTAGAAGTAAAAAAAAAAAAACATTTAAAAAAAATCAGTCGAAAAGACTGGTGCGAGGACATCGCGTCCCTGTTTGCTTTGCATTTTGATCTACAGCAAAGAAACTGTTTTATAGATAAAATATACACAAACCTATATTTGAACAAAGAAATGCAAGTTGACGGCAGCACTGAGAACTGCTCTGAA
>NW_015686978.1:0-215 GCF_001515625.1 Sinocyclocheilus rhinocerous
CTAAAACTAAAATTAAAACAGGCCGCCAAAAACAACACTACTTATGACTGGTTTTGTGGTCCAGGTTTTGTTTGCTGTGATGTTTTATTTGATCAGTTTTTGTCATGATGTCTTCTATAAATGATCTGTTTGTGAGGTTGATGCTGCAGAAATTGCTTTGTGAAGGGACAAATAAAGATATTACTTCTACTACTATCAAAAATGCAGTAAAAAAA
>NW_015686979.1:0-215 GCF_001515625.1 Sinocyclocheilus rhinocerous
CTATTGAGCCACTCAAAATTACCGCAAGGGAAATTCCCTCACTGCCACAGCCCTAGCTTTCACAGTAATAAATTACATTTAAAATATCAAAATAAAAAACAGCTATTTTAAATTGTAATAAAATTTCATATTACCATTTTAACTGTATTCTTGATCAAATAAATGCAGCCTTAGTGAGTGTGACGAGAGGGGCGGGGCCGAGAGCCGTGGGAACG
>NW_015686980.1:0-215 GCF_001515625.1 Sinocyclocheilus rhinocerous
GCTCATGGGTAATTTTCCACTTGCGGAGGAGTAGATTCAGAGAGAAACCTGTGCTATTTCTTCCTGAGTGACTCTGATAGATAAAGGGAGGAAGAGAGAGAAGCAGATGAAAGGAGAGAAGGTGGGAGAGATGAAAGTCATGGTAATTTCTTCCTGAAGGACATGTCTTCCCTGATGGGACAAATCCTGCTTTCGCTGGTAACTCTGTTTTGGAC
>NW_015686981.1:0-215 GCF_001515625.1 Sinocyclocheilus rhinocerous
CTCGAGTCCCACGGAGGAGCTCTGGAAGGATAAAAGGAGGAGTGAAGACAGTGAAGGACGAGAGCGGACTAGGCCTAGACTTTATTTTGTGTTTTGGTTCTGTTTGTGCACGGCAGTCGCCCGTGAGGGGTTGTCACTCTATTTTGTGTTTATTTTATTATTAAAGTTTAGTTTAAACGTTCACCGGTTCCCGCCTCCTTCTTCCCGATCTAAGA
>NW_015686982.1:0-215 GCF_001515625.1 Sinocyclocheilus rhinocerous
TTCATTGTACTTCTGCATCATTTTCCCTTATCTTGAGGACCACATCAGTAAAAAATGGCTCATCTTACTCCACTTTCCCCTACTGTGCTTTTATAATAAAATTATAGAAAATAACTGTTGCAGTGCTGCAAAACTATTAACGTTTTACCACAACAAGAATAGCAATGAACAAAGAATTGCAAGATTTACTAGTCATTACTTTTATAAATAATTGC
>NW_015686983.1:0-215 GCF_001515625.1 Sinocyclocheilus rhinocerous
GACAAATTTGGACATTAGACCAAATTTCAGAGTCATCACCCTGCATATGTATTATCCATATGTCACATATGAGGCTTTAATGGCTTTTTTTGCAAGATATGCTGAAGTTCTTACCACCGGCATGATATGTGAAGGACAGTGTAGGCTTATGGACTGGGAAGAGACAATTCCAAGTTCTTTTAACAACTGAAGAGAATGGATTGCAGGGGTTGATC
>NW_015686984.1:0-215 GCF_001515625.1 Sinocyclocheilus rhinocerous
CTTTACTGTTACTTTTAATCAATTTAAAGTGTCTTTGAATACAATCGTTAATTTCTTTCAATAAATAAATAAATAAAATAACACTTACTGACCCCGGACAGTAGTGTACATTGTAAGTACATTTCTGGCAATGCATTTTTTAATGGTATGGTAATCAGAAGCATGCAGTTCAAATAGCTTGACTTGCCTCCCCTCAAAAAAAAAAAAAAAAAAAC
>NW_015686985.1:0-215 GCF_001515625.1 Sinocyclocheilus rhinocerous
CTTAAAGTCTGCTAAATTAGAACAACTAATTTTGTACTTAATGCATTTTAATTGTCCGGAAGTAGTGCTGAAGTCCAACTAAAGATATACTGTAAGTATATTTGACTGTGCTAAAGTGGAACTACTTCAGGTACACTTTAAATATCTTGCATTTAAAGCCTGCCCCTGTGGAAAAAAAAGTATACTTTATTGTATTTGTAATATATTACCTGTTT
>NW_015686986.1:0-215 GCF_001515625.1 Sinocyclocheilus rhinocerous
AGATTTACACAGAAGGACTAAAATATCCATGAGCACCATTGAACATGAAATGCCAGAGCCTGACACTTTTAATTCATGAGATCTCTCTATATTCAAACACAAATCACGTCTAGTTGAAAAGTGAAAGTGTCAAAAGCACTCAGAAAGCGAACGCTCTTCTCCCAAACGCGCAAGCGTAGATGTGGGGAAAATCGAAGAGCTGATATCTCATTTAA
>NW_015686987.1:0-215 GCF_001515625.1 Sinocyclocheilus rhinocerous
AGCGCTATATCCTCTAGTATTTTTATCTAAAGCCAAACGCGCTTTCTCTCTCTCTCTCTGGACGCGCGCCGGCGCCAAGTTTAAGAGCTGCGGATTACGCGGTTATTTTAACAACAACAGAAACACGGTGAGCAGAAAAATGATAGATTACTTTCACTAAAACACAGCAGAAAAAACAATGCTGCAAATATAGTTATTTTTCTTACTATATATTA
>NW_015686988.1:0-215 GCF_001515625.1 Sinocyclocheilus rhinocerous
CTTTGTTTGGCGAACTTTGACATGTCAATCCGCAGCGCCGACCAAAAGCAAGACTCTTGATTTGCCAGTGACTTCTGTGTGGGTGGAGATTCGTAACGTAGGCCCTGTTTACACCTGGTATTAAGATGTGTTTTTGTCGATCCGATCACCAGTGGACAATGCTAAAAACAGGCAGTGTTGGGGGTAACGCATTACAAGTAACGCAAGTTACGTAA
>NW_015686989.1:0-215 GCF_001515625.1 Sinocyclocheilus rhinocerous
TAACAGCCCAAATGTCTTATTATTCTAATTCACTGGTTAAATGTAGGAATTTGACTCAAAAGATGATGCACACTTTTAGAAAAAGGGCTTTATAAAGGTAAAAATGCCCATAAAAGGTAAGAATCAATTTAATCTTATTGGAAAAGATTAATTTCGATCACTGCTGTGAACTGATCACTAGGGCTGTGTATCACCAGCAAAGTCACGATACGATA
>NW_015686990.1:0-215 GCF_001515625.1 Sinocyclocheilus rhinocerous
AATAATAATAATAATAATAATAATAATAATAAACCTTTTTGAAAATAATAATGATACTTATATGTATTCAAACTGTAAAGAAAATATTTTTACTTACACCACATGACATTAAATTAATAAATTTAAGAGCCAAATAAAACCATATTAAATCATGAATAAAACATGTATACAATCATAATGTTTGTATTTTGGTGTAATCGAGATGCAGTTTTTCT
>NW_015686991.1:0-215 GCF_001515625.1 Sinocyclocheilus rhinocerous
ACAGTGAAAACCGGGATTCATCCGTGAAGAGAACACCTCTCCAATAGGGCTGCACGATATTGAGAAAATATGCGATATGCGATATTGTTGTTGAATATTGCGATAACGATATTGCTTGCGATATAACATTTCCCTAGAGAAATGCTATTTTTATTAGCTTTTTTTTAATCATTTATATATGTAATGATCATACTAAAATAAACAGGTAATAGATA
>NW_015686992.1:0-215 GCF_001515625.1 Sinocyclocheilus rhinocerous
ATAATATATGTGTGAATACTGTGTATATTTATTATGTATATATAAATACACACACACTGTCAGGGTTCTGGACTGTCTGTGTGTGTTTTGCTCTCCGTGACCCAGTTTCTCCTCCTGTTAATTGTGTTAATTTGATTGATTCCATGCAACTGTGTTTCCCTGATTGCCCGGTGTTTATTAGCCCCAGTCTGTGTAGTCTTCCTTTGTCGGTTCTA
>NW_015686993.1:0-215 GCF_001515625.1 Sinocyclocheilus rhinocerous
TGCTGAATTTGTAAAAGCCTTTGTGAATGGCCCAAACAAACTTCATCACTTGGTTTATATGTCATTGCTGAAATGATTAGCAATTGACTGGATTTCACAGTGACACAGATACAATCTATTTCAAAAGGTTGCTCACTGAGCCCTGTAGATAAAAGGCAAATGTGATTGATCAAATCTTTAAGAGAAGAAAAATATACAACAACACTGCTTCCACT
>NW_015686994.1:0-215 GCF_001515625.1 Sinocyclocheilus rhinocerous
TTAGCATCTTTCTTTGGTTTAGATGAGACCCCAGAGAGCCATCCGGCCTTGTCCGTGATGTATAACAATGACCTGTTTCACCCTCCCTGACGTTTCTTTGAGGTTCTCTCCATGTCTTGATTCAGACAGTTTTTCTGTAGCCATCATCTCAGTATGAAATGTAGGTCAGCAGAGCAGAGGTGAGATGTGTGGATATGCACACATCCTAGTTGTCC
>NW_015686995.1:0-215 GCF_001515625.1 Sinocyclocheilus rhinocerous
CAGTCAAATATATGTACTTAGTGTACATAAGTGAACATACTTATGCAACAATGATATAGATAATAATTAACTTAATTTACATAGCAATGCAAGAAACATTTCTATCAATTAGAAATTGCAGCAGAATATTACATTCCTGCCTCTTCAGTCGCTTGTTGTGCCACTGAATGAGAGTTGTTTGATTAACATCAAACAACTGCAGAGTAGAGCTCTGC
>NW_015686996.1:0-215 GCF_001515625.1 Sinocyclocheilus rhinocerous
CTGCCACCACCATGCTTCAATGTAGGGATGGTATTGGGCAGGTGACGAACGGTGCCTGGTTTCCTCCAGACATGACGCTTGTCAAAGAGTTCAATCTTGGTTTCATCAGACCAGAGGATTTTGATTCTCATAGTCTGAGAGTCCTTCAGGTGCCTTTTGCGGAGGAGTGGCTTTCATCTGGCCACTCTACCATACAGGCCTGATTGGTGGAGTGC
>NW_015686997.1:0-215 GCF_001515625.1 Sinocyclocheilus rhinocerous
CTGCCAGGACAACAGGTCCTGTGCCTGTAGCATCAGTAAATTACAATATGGTGCATAATTTTGTCAGTAATTAACCAAAAATGTGTTTGTCAGAGTCTGCTGAGTCGTGCTGACTATGAGTGTCACCTCTCTTTCCTCATCTCTCCTCTCCACTTGAGAAGTAGACTGAAGGGACAGTTGCACTTTTGATTAAGTTGCACTTAAACACTTGGTGT
>NW_015686998.1:0-215 GCF_001515625.1 Sinocyclocheilus rhinocerous
GATTATGTCCATGCATTTGAGATATTCCCTCTGGATTTTCCAAATTAAATTAAAAAAGCATTAAAAATGGGGAAATACTGTGTAAAACAAGTCATTATGATTTTGATGCTCAATGTGAAGAGTTATTTATATTGAATTGTGTCAGAATGGCTTTCTGTAGATGTACTTCCTCTCATAACACACACACACACTCACACACACACACACACACACAC
>NW_015686999.1:0-215 GCF_001515625.1 Sinocyclocheilus rhinocerous
TATATATATATTGTTATATATTTATATATGTTTTTCCCCCTGCCATTTTCTTATGCACATAAACTTCTGGAATATTCTTGGACATGAAAACAAGTAAGATTTCATACATTTTGGTATCAAACTATGTCTATTAATACACTGCTTGACTTCTCGGATTTCTATCAAATTGCGGAAGAAAATGTTAGTATTAACGTCTAATTTTCCTAACTGGCAGG
>NW_015687000.1:0-215 GCF_001515625.1 Sinocyclocheilus rhinocerous
ATTCATAGTCATTTCTACACGTCTTGGTCCGAAGATCATCTGAGCCAATTTTCATTTGACAAATTTGACAAATTTTGAAGGAGGAGTAGCGAAAAAACGGAATACTGTACTTTTAAAAATGGCTGCTACTGTAATGGAAAAAGTCTTAATGTAAGCTATTGAATGTGATCAGCATGAGAAGAGTAATCAGGTGTACAAAATTTCATTTTTCTAGA
>NW_015687001.1:0-215 GCF_001515625.1 Sinocyclocheilus rhinocerous
CTGTTATGTGAGAATTCCAAAAAGAAAAAACAGAACTACTAGCAGTGAGTTTCAATCCAGCACAAAAAAAGGACGGAAAGACATGATTTAATGCTCAGTCTGCTCCCACAAAAAAGAAAAAGAAAAAGAAAAACACTCTGGGTGGAATAACTGACGAGCTGTGAGCACATTTGATTCCGACCGCATGACTTATTCACATAATGTGCTCTTCATCT
>NW_015687002.1:0-215 GCF_001515625.1 Sinocyclocheilus rhinocerous
CTGTATATTCTAGAAAAATTTATATTCATTATAGAAATATTGATGACTTTTTAAATATATATATATATTTTTAGTTTCCATTACTTTTCCAGGTCTAGAAATCAGACATTTGAAATTCCCATATATATCTAGCTTTTCCAAGCCTGAGTGAATCCTGCTTCTGAAATAAAAATAATTAGGGGTGCTCCGATCAGGGTTTTTGAGACCGATCGCCG
>NW_015687003.1:0-215 GCF_001515625.1 Sinocyclocheilus rhinocerous
ATACAACAGAGTCCTCTAGTGGCCTATTTAAGAAAGTGGCACAACATCACTGGAAAAGGGTGTATTTTAGTAGTTTTTGTGTGCAATTTTCCTAAATGATGTATAAGTATATATTCAATCAATTTAAATATCTATACCAGGGCCACAATAGACATTGAGGAGGAGAAGCACCCCCGCAAATAATTAGAAATGGACACATTTCTCTCCCGTTTGAT
>NW_015687004.1:0-215 GCF_001515625.1 Sinocyclocheilus rhinocerous
GACATTACAGTCATTGTCTCATATTTTCTTGTACCGTTAAAGTGTCAGTTGGAAATATGCATATGTAAATTGTATTCAAAGGAGGTTATGCATAATAAATTAGGTAATAACTAGGTAATAATAAATCTGGTTATTTCACAATCTTCTGCAGGATTTATTTGTGCCTATGAAAAATCTGCCTTCTCTGCACAGGCACACTTTAAGGATGAAATCTA
>NW_015687005.1:0-215 GCF_001515625.1 Sinocyclocheilus rhinocerous
CTTTCTTTCTTTCTTTCTTTCTTTCTTAATAAATCTTACTCAAACAAAATTGTCAAAAAAAAATTAACTAAATAAACATAAATTAATAATAATGATAATAATAATAATAAAATTTGTGTTTTTACTGTATTTTTGGTTAAATACATGCAGGCTTGGTGAGCATAAGCGTGAGCATAAGAGACTTCTTTCAAAAGCAGTAGTGTACATTTGCACAC
>NW_015687006.1:0-215 GCF_001515625.1 Sinocyclocheilus rhinocerous
CGACATAAGAACATTTTCAACAGAAGTGAATACAGTACTTAATCTGAAATAAATATGAATAATAAAGGATGAGATAATAAGCAGCTCCTTCACTGAAATGTAATGAGTTTGACTGCGAATCAAGACTATATTTTAGAGCATAGGCTGGGCCCTATAAAATCACTTTTTTTCATAAATCTGCAGAATGTTGCTTTTCAAATATGCATTATCAAATT
>NW_015687007.1:0-215 GCF_001515625.1 Sinocyclocheilus rhinocerous
CGAAGATATTGAAGAAATAAGTAAGAAAGTTAGTGGAATTTTAAGTAGTACAGCAGAGGAAGTAATAGGTAAAAAGGAAAGCACAAGCAGTAGAAAAGCAGTACCATGGTGGAATGAAGAATGTAGTAAATCAGTTGCACATAAAAACATTACGTTACAATTTAAGGCTTATAAGGACAGCTAAAAGAACATACTGGAGATAATTCTGTAATAGA
>NW_015687008.1:0-215 GCF_001515625.1 Sinocyclocheilus rhinocerous
CTGATGATGAGGAATTAACAGAGCAGCCATCAAGTGTTAGACAGTAGGTTATTACATGCAGAGGTTTTTGGTAGAATAATTAACACCTCTGTATTTTCAGAATTTAGCTGTAGGAAATTACTAGTCATCCAGTTTTTATGTCAACTATGCATTCCGTTAGTTTTGCGAAATGGTATGTTTCATTGGGCCGTGAAGAAATATAGAGCTGAGTATCA
>NW_015687009.1:0-215 GCF_001515625.1 Sinocyclocheilus rhinocerous
CGACATATTAAATGTATCTACTCATCCTTTCATTAGAATATTACGCAGAGAAAAAAACCCACTTCAGACTGCAGGAGCAGTCAATGGCAGTTTTTCCTTGATTGGATTTTGTCTGCAGGACACAAAAGAAGCCCGCCATTAAAATAGACCTTTATTCCCGGCGAACGCACGGAGGCGAAAAGGTTTTTAAAAGTGTTGTGATGTTCGGTAATGAG
>NW_015687010.1:0-215 GCF_001515625.1 Sinocyclocheilus rhinocerous
CTGTGTCATTCTTCTATGTAAAAATTCTAGAGAGAATTCTAGAACTTACTATACTGTTCAAAAAATTGGGGTCAGTAAGAATTTTTATAAAAAGTAACATGTTTATTTTGCAAGGATACATTAAATTGATCAAAAGTGATAGTAAAAACATTTATAATGTTACAGATGTTTGTTTGTTTTTTTTCAAATAAATGCTGTTCTTTTGATCCTGAAAA
>NW_015687011.1:0-215 GCF_001515625.1 Sinocyclocheilus rhinocerous
CTGATACAGAGGCCACGATACGATACATATCACGATACAGGACTACAGCAGAATTTAGTAAAACAGCTGGTTATCAAACACTGCATAATATAGGGCCATTTCTAACTATAGGCAGAGCAGGCATTGCAGGCCTCTGCATTATGAAGGGCCTCCATAACTGTACCACAGTATAAGTGAAAGTGGCGTGACATGTGGCCAAGTATGGTGACCCATAC
>NW_015687012.1:0-215 GCF_001515625.1 Sinocyclocheilus rhinocerous
GGTGGGCTTTGCTGGCCCCCTCCAGGAGGGGCACGCGGCCCGCCACGCTGGCCTGTACGTGTTCGACAACCCGGTCGGTGTATTCTTGTCGAGCCGCCAAGCGCTCCGTGAACTGCTGCTGGCGCGCCGCGAGCTCGGTGAGATGTCGGATGATCTCTTCCATTTCCCGTGAGAGAGAGCAGTACTCCTAGAGGGTTCACACAAGACAACCTGGC
>NW_015687013.1:0-215 GCF_001515625.1 Sinocyclocheilus rhinocerous
AATCATTTCATAAATAAAATAAATAAATAAATGAAAAAATATATATTATTTTAAACTTGCGATGTACATATTTTTCTGTTGCATTCGCTCATTTACATGCATTAGCTCTTGAATTGGCGCTATTATCCGAGTACAGGAGAGAGAGAAAATGAAGGGTGAATGCCCACACAAATCGCAGAAATTAAAGCAAGAAAAAAAGGTTTTAACAGGGATCA
>NW_015687014.1:0-215 GCF_001515625.1 Sinocyclocheilus rhinocerous
CGAATTTAAAATAAAAATCCACATTCGAATGCAAAAATGTTGCATGATGTTGTTTGCAACGTTGATGTTGAAGATGTGGTTTACGTCAAAACTGAAACAAAGCCATTCACACAGAACGCATATTTATCGCATTTTCTTGAGACATCACCGTTGCACTCGCGTCCCGCTGAAGAGAGTCGCATGTTTAGAAAGCCATGCAAAATTAATGTAAGTTC
>NW_015687015.1:0-215 GCF_001515625.1 Sinocyclocheilus rhinocerous
TTTTATAAGAAAAATATCCATTTAAAAAAAATTATAAACAGTAATCGTTAGATTCCGCTAACTGTTGTACGCCTCACACTCGTCTCACAATAGAACGCCGTTCCGGCGGGTGACGTAGGCGTAGCGTAAGCATATACATATCTATGAGCATAAGGTCCGGTGAGAATATACTAGTCTCGCGAGAACCGACGTTTGTTTACAGGAGCAAAGGAAGC
>NW_015687016.1:0-215 GCF_001515625.1 Sinocyclocheilus rhinocerous
CTTTTGGGAGTAATTTCTCAGCCAAATTTGATGTGCGATTAATTTACGATTAATTCGATTAATCAATCACCACATCATGTAATTAATTAATTAGATTACAATTTTTAATCGCTTACCAGCCCTAATAAAAATATATTTAATATATAAGCATAGCATATTTTTCTTAAATATAGTATTTATATATACATAATAAATATACACAGTACACACATATA
>NW_015687017.1:0-215 GCF_001515625.1 Sinocyclocheilus rhinocerous
CGTTCTTCCAGTAACATTAATGAAACATTCATTCAAAGTTATCTGGTCCTTAATAATGTTCTTAGCACAAAAACGTTATTTATATAAAAAATGTGGAATGTTTATGGAAAATTTTTTTGTGAAACTTGTTTGTCTAACATTTCTTAAATGTTGCTACTTGTTTCAGAACATTCAGAGAACAAAAGTAACGTTCCCACATTGTTTGCAAAATGATA
>NW_015687018.1:0-215 GCF_001515625.1 Sinocyclocheilus rhinocerous
CTCAGGGAACCATGGTTACATAAGTAACCTGAGACGTTCTTTGTTTCCTGCAACTATTTTCAGAGCTAAGGTGTCACTTTAGGTCATGGTTTCTTCATTTAAATCACACTTTGTTTTGTTAGTCTAAGAAAATATGCCACAAAGAAAGATAAATTATATAAGGAAACACAACAAGTATATACAGTGGGTACGGAAAGTATTCAGACCCCCTTAAA
>NW_015687019.1:0-215 GCF_001515625.1 Sinocyclocheilus rhinocerous
ATCACCACTCTTCATCAGAATGTTAAGTGAGTCACAACAAAAATTTAAACTCCCAGCTAATATGAATACAGCCACAATTTCACTTCTCAAACCAAATAAAGATCCAAAATTACCATCAAGCTACCGTCCCATTTCTCTGATCAATGCTGACATTAAAATCATCGCCAAAATATTAGCCCATAGAATAGAAAAGGTCACACCATCTATAATACACC
>NW_015687020.1:0-215 GCF_001515625.1 Sinocyclocheilus rhinocerous
TAAAAAAAAATAAAAAAATAAAACAACAGAAAACAATTTCTTATTTTTATTAATTTATCTTTCATTTGTTTTAAAGTTAAATGCAATTTCATGATTTTTTTCTTTTACAATGTGCACTTAAGCTGTAAAGTGTGTAAATCATTTTCGCAGTTGCTATTTAGCATTTCTTACTTGATCATGACGAGTGGAAAATTGCTATAACATCGCAAAGGAAA
>NW_015687021.1:0-215 GCF_001515625.1 Sinocyclocheilus rhinocerous
AAAGAAAAAAATCTATTAACACTTTAAAGACATTAAAGTATTTTTAAAGATATTTAAAAATGTTTGCTGCATTGTTAAAACACGCTACTTGTATAAGATTGCATTTAGTGAAAAAAACGTCTCGGTTACGTATGTAACCTTGGTTCCCTGTATAGGGAATGAGATGCTGAGACAGCGGTCGCTATGGGAACACCTTCGGTGTGACGAATGTCTGA
>NW_015687022.1:0-215 GCF_001515625.1 Sinocyclocheilus rhinocerous
TAAAAACAAACAAACTTAAAAGGGAAAAATAGTTCAAACATAACACATTTATATACAGGGAATCTGCGGGATTTTTAAAATCAAATCTAAGACTTTTTAAGACCTTTTTAACACCTGCACAAATAAAATTAATACCAAATGAGCGGGTTAGAGCAATGTCTATGGTAACGTATTAAACTGTAAAATGACTGTAAAAAGCATGATTTACAGTTCAG
>NW_015687023.1:0-215 GCF_001515625.1 Sinocyclocheilus rhinocerous
TAAAAGGTAACCTATGTTAATTAAAGGGGTTACATTATGAAATCCAAATATACTTGATTTTTATTTATATATTTGTATTGCTACATCTCCTTTAAGAGTTGAGAGTACACAGCCACTGACAAATGGCTAACATTATTGTTAAAAATCAACCATGCAAGAAATGCAAAATTTCTAAATTGAGGAAAAGCTCAAAGGGTTTTGGACCCCATTTACAC
>NW_015687024.1:0-215 GCF_001515625.1 Sinocyclocheilus rhinocerous
TAAACCTCACCGAGATTGAGGCTGACAAGGTTCCCTTCCTCGACTCCCCGGTCTCCCCCACGGGGCTGTTTGGACCTTCCGTCGAGGGATTTGCAGAGTGATTCACCGTGGCTCAGAAGTCATCCCAGGCCATGCAACACTTCTTGCCGAAACGCTCCAGCTCTGCAACAGCCACCAGTCACCCCAAGCCTGCTCCAGCACAGCAGCCAGCTAAA
>NW_015687025.1:0-215 GCF_001515625.1 Sinocyclocheilus rhinocerous
GAAAGGAAAACTTGAAATCGCATCATATGACCCCTTTAATATTTCCCAATATTACAGAATTTTTCTGTATTTTTAATTAAAAACATGCAGCCTTGTGAGCAGAATAGGCTTCTTAAAAAAAAATAATAATAAATAAATAATGATAAAAAAGTATATATATATATATATATATGTCAGGAAATACAAGATGGATTCAAATGCGAGGTTAGATGGTA
>NW_015687026.1:0-215 GCF_001515625.1 Sinocyclocheilus rhinocerous
GTTGGTTATTATTCAAAACCTGACATATCCATGTGTATATATTTCTAGTTTTGGTTTAGCACTTCAGTTGAGTTTAACCACTGTGCAGCCTAGCCTGTACAAGGCTTTTCATTGTCATACATACATTGTAAATAAACATTCACCATCAGAACATCAATGTAAATCAGTCAAGAACATTACAATAGAAAATACAATACAAACACAAGGTGTGACTC
>NW_015687027.1:0-215 GCF_001515625.1 Sinocyclocheilus rhinocerous
CTTTATCAGCAAAATGGTTTTATCTACTGAAAAGCCTAGTTAATTAAAAAAAAAATACCATCTCATTACTAAGAAATGTTAAATAGCTTGCAATAGTGACGCTACGCTACCCTACGCTATTTTTTAAATAATAAGGAAAATTATATTCGGATTGATTATATAATAAAATAAATTCAGTCAATTCCAGAAACATATTCTAACTGTGATTAACTAAA
>NW_015687028.1:0-215 GCF_001515625.1 Sinocyclocheilus rhinocerous
CAGTGTTTCCCACAGTATTTTGTCAGCCCTCAGGCCCTTAAGGGGAACAATTTTAAATAAATTCATCAATCTGGTTCACTTTGAGAAATCAAGAGCTTCAACCCTTTTTCAGTAATCCGTTTGAACAGGATTTAAAAAACCTTTGCAATTACTTGTATCAGGGCTTTAATGTGGACTTAAACCTCACTTTAGTTGATAGCGTCTTTAGTCCACAT
>NW_015687029.1:0-215 GCF_001515625.1 Sinocyclocheilus rhinocerous
CGTTACCCTGTTTTAGTTCAATTGTGGCTACAATTTAACTGAATTGAAATGAGGGAGCAAATTAGTATAACTTGGCCACATTTTAGCTAAAATGATGGAACAAATTAGTATGTGGCCACAAAAATAACAAGTCAGGGAGTGATTTCTTAACTTGTGTCGACAATATATATATATATATATATAAATATATATATATATACTGTATATATATATAT
>NW_015687030.1:0-215 GCF_001515625.1 Sinocyclocheilus rhinocerous
AAATTTCTGCCATCCTGCCCTGACTGCCTCACCATGCACATAAGCAACCGATTCAACAATATGACCAAAATGCACTCTACCTCTTCAGTGAGTCACGCTTGCCATGGGCACAGACTGTAAAAAAAAAACATAATAATAATAGCACATTTTTTTCTCATTTGACCCTGCAGAGAGAGAGAGAGATCAACCCAACAAAGTCTGACATGGACATGTAC
>NW_015687031.1:0-215 GCF_001515625.1 Sinocyclocheilus rhinocerous
TAAATTCAAATGATTTGCAACGGTCGCTTTGTCGCCTCCAGAGTACACCGACTTTAGCCGTTGTGGCGCGGCGTGACAACTATCGTATCCGGTGTAGACACTGCAACCCCTTATTTACACTGCACGCATCTGCACGGCTCCGACGAGGTTTTGTTCCGTCCTCCACGCGATGCCAACTCACACCAGGAGCATTTCAGAAGCGAAGCGACAGGATT
>NW_015687032.1:0-215 GCF_001515625.1 Sinocyclocheilus rhinocerous
CGGAGCTCAAACTCAAAACACACGGCAGCAACAAACAGGAAGTAGTCATCAGCAGCAAAGCAGCACAAAGGAGGAAAACCAGGTGATGTCTATGAGTTCCAGACTTAAGGCAGGCATTGCTTGCAAAGCATTCTCAACAAAATACCAAAAATGAACATTTTATTTATGACTATATTTATTTGTCCAATTACATTTGAGCCCCTGAAAATGGGGGT
>NW_015687033.1:0-215 GCF_001515625.1 Sinocyclocheilus rhinocerous
CATTATAGTTTATTGTTTTTCTCAGAATTCCGAGTTAACATCTCGTTTTTTTTTTCCTGCCATGGAATAAAAAAGGTAATTATTATTCATTATTATCTCACAAAAAAAGTCAGAATTGTGACTTTTACCTTTTTACCTTTAAAAAAATTACCTTTAAAAAAAAATAAAAAAATCCTGTGGTGGATAGAAGCTTCCATAGAATAGCTATTTAAGCA
>NW_015687034.1:0-215 GCF_001515625.1 Sinocyclocheilus rhinocerous
TAATGAGAAACTATGGCAACTAGTATGCTAGACAAGGGAAAACAGGAACCAAGGAAGTACAAAGAAAACCAAAACAGATAATAATCCTCCTGACACTAATAAAACGGAAGTCTCACACACTCACAGAAAACAGCTTACATCTTCATGCAAAATAAGGTGGATAATACCTACTGTTTTTGAAAAACTGTATTTAAACTATAAACATACAATGCTAA
>NW_015687035.1:0-215 GCF_001515625.1 Sinocyclocheilus rhinocerous
TACAATAGAATACAAATGTCCTACCCTGGGTCCATTCTCACCCGGTTCACCGGGCAAACCTGCAGGTCCAGGTGGGCCCTGAACAAAAACAGCATAAACAATAGGCTAATCAAAAACAGTGAAGTACACAACAAAAGCAGACAGAGCAGAAATGATATTTATGATATACAGTGAACCCAAAAATTATCTGGACACTTGAGCCTCATTAAAAAAGT
>NW_015687036.1:0-215 GCF_001515625.1 Sinocyclocheilus rhinocerous
TACACACATAAATATGAATGTTTTTGACAGAAACTGATACTTTTATTCACCACTTTTTCACTACTATTATCCAGAACATTACTATTGCTGAAAATGACTGTACAGTTCGACTGTTTATCGAACTGCAACACTCATTCTTTTAGTGATTTAATGATCTTTCAGCTCAAACCTTTGTAAAAGCACACCTGAAACCCAATCTTCTGTTTAATAAAGAA
>NW_015687037.1:0-215 GCF_001515625.1 Sinocyclocheilus rhinocerous
AACACAACGCTGCAGACAACAGGTAAATGCTGTTATCGCTGTTTTCCATGTTCATGAAGTAAATATTTTTACACAGCTTTTTAAAAATGCTGGGTAGCTGGTGTTTCGTGTGCGTTTGTCCAATCAGCATACACTTACGTCACTGCTAGTTCCTATAGAACTGTTTTAGACCTACTCTGAAGTAGGAGCTGATTTAGTTCCCCAAACAGAGCTCC
>NW_015687038.1:0-215 GCF_001515625.1 Sinocyclocheilus rhinocerous
TGCTAAGAACTTCATTTGGACAACTTTAAAGGCGATTTTCTCCATTCCAGATTCCAGATTTTCAAATAGTTGTATCTCAACCAAATATTGCCTAACAAACCATCAATTGAAAGCTTATTTATTAAGCTTTCAGATGGTGTATTAATCTCAATTTTTAAAAAAAATTGACCCTTCCCAGCAAGCAATTTTGCGTTTAAAAGACGTCTAAATATAGC
>NW_015687039.1:0-215 GCF_001515625.1 Sinocyclocheilus rhinocerous
TAAGTTTACATACCCCTTGCAGAATGTGCAAAATGTTAATAATTGTAACAAAATAAGAGCGATCATGAAAATTGCATGTAATTTTTTTTTAGTACTGTCCTGAATAAGCTATTTCACATAACATATATTTACATATACTCCACAAGACAAAATAATAACTGAATTAATAAAAATGACCCCGTTCAAAAGTTTTTGAATCTTAATACTGTGTGTCA
>NW_015687040.1:0-215 GCF_001515625.1 Sinocyclocheilus rhinocerous
CAGTGATCTTTCAAATTAATTCATGAACTTCCCTCTAACTGATTACAGCTATCTTATTTTCAACTGATCTTTTATGTTAGGATTTGAATTCCATTGCTACTGAAATGTCTCTCAGTTTATGTAACCTTGCGCCAGGTGAGGCTCCAACTCACAACCTCGGCACTATTCTAGTGCATACTGCCTTATGAGGACCCCGCACTGACCGATTGCGCCAC
>NW_015687041.1:0-215 GCF_001515625.1 Sinocyclocheilus rhinocerous
TAATAATAAAATAAATAAATAAATAATAATAAAATAAAACTTAATGAATAAATAAATAGAGAGATAAATTATACAGTAACGTGTTATAATAACTTTCAACAATAACATAATAAACATTGTATAGAACATTAGTAGAACATATATATATATATATATGTATATATATATATAGATATATACACACACACACATACATATATATGAATGTACATGAA
>NW_015687042.1:0-215 GCF_001515625.1 Sinocyclocheilus rhinocerous
AGTTTTATCTCAATTATCTGGGACAGAAATGGGATTTCTTGCTTACCCCACGAGCTAGCATTATCGCAAGGAAAACCGGGACTTACAGCGAGAAGAGTCGGCTGTCTGTGCACTGTTTTGGGAGTTACAGTAGATGTTTTGAATCAAGATGGTCTGCAAAGGGAGAAATCAAAATATGTATATAAATAATTCCCAATTGGTTACACAAAAAAAAT
>NW_015687043.1:0-215 GCF_001515625.1 Sinocyclocheilus rhinocerous
TACACCAAATACACAAAATAATGATCTTTAAAATAGCATTATATGGCCCCTTTAAAACAATGTTTACACCCTGTTTGCGTTTCATCTTCTTCTTTTCACAGCAATTGGTTGCCACCTGGTGTTTTTCGCTCGATATTTGCATAAAGTCGAGGAATACCCAAACTTTTTGACGCTCTCAACGCTTTCTCTGCGCCGCTTTCAATCCCATAATGCAC
>NW_015687044.1:0-215 GCF_001515625.1 Sinocyclocheilus rhinocerous
TACACACATAAATATGAATGTTTTTGACAGAAACTGATACTTTTAGTCACCACTTTTTCACTACTATTATCCAGAACATTACTATTGCTGAAAATGACTTTACAGTTCGACTGTTTATCGAACTGCAACACTCATTCTTTTAGTGATTTAATGATCTTTCAGCTCAAACTTTTGTAAAAGCACACCTGAAACCCAATCTTCTGTTTAATAAAGAA
>NW_015687045.1:0-215 GCF_001515625.1 Sinocyclocheilus rhinocerous
ATGAGAACCATGCCAAAAATATATCTTGGCCACGTTTAAAATATTATTTTTTTTACCCAAAATTGCAAACCAGGTATTTTCCCCTGTACTTTCAGAATACTTTTTTTTTTTAAATCCAATATGTTACTTCATTTTTTACCAGAATATATTTTTTTATATTTATATTTAAATATAAAAATATTTATATTTATATTTTCTATGTTTTTGAACAGCTC
>NW_015687046.1:0-215 GCF_001515625.1 Sinocyclocheilus rhinocerous
ATTTGAAATGTAACGCAGGGAATTCTGGGAATGTCAATTTATGGTAATTCACTGTATGATTCACTGTAAATTATACAGTCTTTTTCAATTCCAAAAACGGTATACTACCGTAAAAATAATGTCCAATACATGTAATGTCCAACACTGTTTTTCACCGTATACAGTAGGGAAATTTACCGTTAACCATTTAACAAGTTTTTACTGTAGCATTTTTA
>NW_015687047.1:0-215 GCF_001515625.1 Sinocyclocheilus rhinocerous
CGCGTGCCTCCATCACTCAAACTGATGAGTTCTTGATGGCTCTTTGAGACTAGATGAAAACTTCAGGTCCCTGTCTGACACGTTCCCAATCACCTTTCTTTTCCATTTTCTTACAGGGACTGGATTTGGTCATGTTATCTATTGAGAAGCCAGTCTCATCAGGCTCCAGCACGGGTCCTTTCATGGCCTCAGTCTGGAGTTTCTATCACATTGTC
>NW_015687048.1:0-215 GCF_001515625.1 Sinocyclocheilus rhinocerous
CACTGATGATCCCCAAACCACTATGTCATCGACATATGCACGTACTCCCTCCAGTCCCTCTATGACATGCTCCATGGCACGATGAAAGATTTCTGAGGCTGAAATTATGCCAAAGGGTAGACGTAGAAATGAATAACGTCCAAAAGGTGTATTGAACGTGCAGTATTTGGTACTGTCTTCATGAAGCTTCAATTGCCAGAATCCCTGTGAAGCAT
>NW_015687049.1:0-215 GCF_001515625.1 Sinocyclocheilus rhinocerous
AACTGCTAATTTAAGCTCAGTCCTGTAAAGCCTCAAATGTTGCTGTCATGTCTTTTACTGTGAAGTTCTGGCAACCACAGCTGCTGTTTTTACTGTAAATGTTATGGATTTACTTTTCGCAGTTTCATATTAATTTATAAAGTCTCTGAAAATGAGCTGGAGAGTACAGATGGTTGTTTCTGAGTCATGCAACTGCTTCTCATTAGTTTCTCTTC
>NW_015687050.1:0-215 GCF_001515625.1 Sinocyclocheilus rhinocerous
TACCTAAGCAAAGTGGCTGAAGAATCATCAGATCTTCAGCCGCTGATGGAAATGAGGCCATTTCTTAGTGTAATGCATGCCAAAGCTCATACAGCGAAATGCGAGGTACCTCAGATTACTAAAATTCAAATGCAACAGTAGCCAGCAACTAATGCAAAAAGTTAAGCAATGATTATTGTTTATCCCAATCTAAAATTGGGGACAGTAGACAAAAT
>NW_015687051.1:0-215 GCF_001515625.1 Sinocyclocheilus rhinocerous
AACTGCTAATTTAAGCTCAGTCCTGTAAAGCCTCAAATGTTGCTGCCATGTCTTTTACTGTGAAGTTCTGGCAACCACAGCTGCTGTTTTTACTGTAAATGTTATGGATTTACTTTTCGCAGTTTCATATTAATTCATAAAGTCTCTGAAAATGAGCTGGAGAGTACAGGTGGTTGTTTCTGAGTCATGCAACTGCTTCTCATTAGTTTCTCTTC
>NW_015687052.1:0-215 GCF_001515625.1 Sinocyclocheilus rhinocerous
AATAAAATTGGTGATAAGGGACAACCTTGCCGGCAACCTCTTTGAGGTGAGAAAGGTTGTGATTGAAAGAAACCTGTTGTTACGGAAGCAGAAGGACCTTTATATAACAATCGTATAATATTTAGGAACTTAGGGCCAAATCCAAATCGCTCCAGAACAGCCCACAGATCGTCCCATTCAAGTCTATCAAACGCTTTGAGAGCATCCAAAGAAAA
>NW_015687053.1:0-215 GCF_001515625.1 Sinocyclocheilus rhinocerous
TATAATACAAATATACACAATACAAATCCGTATTTATTGCACATATTTACTGTAACAATAGTATTTTGGCTCCATAAAATATCTGATTGCTACCGGTATATTGTATAAATAAATATGAATATTATAAATATTATTTAATATATTACCATATAATTAAATATTACAATATTATAATTTTATTTATTTACATAATAAATTATAAAAGAAAAAAGAAA
>NW_015687054.1:0-215 GCF_001515625.1 Sinocyclocheilus rhinocerous
AAATTTAGCTGGTATCACGTCTATACTTTTAAGCCTCCTGCCATTTTTTACATCTGTTCAAAATCACGCATTTAAAAAACAAAAAAAACTTTTTTTGTTTTTTAAAAACAAAAAAGTGAACAAAAAAAACAAAAAACAAAAAACAAAAAAGAGTTTGAGTGTTTCCGTACAACACTCAAACTCTTTGAGTGTTGTACGGAGAGACCGCGCGCGCG
>NW_015687055.1:0-215 GCF_001515625.1 Sinocyclocheilus rhinocerous
TATATATTCATATTAAATTATTATTATTTTTTTTACATTATATTAAGTTATTACAAAATTTCAAATAATTTTTGCCTATCTTTATTGACCAAAATGCTGCTATTGGTGCATTCCATGTGTAGAAGACAAAACATAAATCTAAAGCTTGGATTTTTCTATGTAGGTGGGTCAATGCTCAATTTTCATATCGTCCTATCGTCAGCCTGTGAGATCGC
>NW_015687056.1:0-215 GCF_001515625.1 Sinocyclocheilus rhinocerous
TATATATGCAATTTAATTTACATACAGTATATCAGTAGCATTCTGGTACTTGATTAAGCATCAGTGTTATTATATTAGTGTGTGGTCACACTGGTTTATCAGTATATTGATTATGAGACCTTATTAGATTGTCCTGGATCCTGTCATACTTGCCTGTTTGGAGTGTAGATAATATTCCCTCATTAACACAAGAGCTCTGCTAGAAAAGAGAGTCT
>NW_015687057.1:0-215 GCF_001515625.1 Sinocyclocheilus rhinocerous
ACTCTGGATATTCTCAATAGTACATCTCAAAATTGGGAAGATCGCAATTCAGATCGTGGATCGTGATTGTGTGAGACAAGATCGTGATATGATATTTTGGCAAGATAGCCCACCCCTTCGACTAATTACTAAAGAATCTTTGAAAAGGACAGTGTGAAATTTCTGCCAGTTCCTGTATGATGCTGTACACACACACACACACACACACACACACA
>NW_015687058.1:0-215 GCF_001515625.1 Sinocyclocheilus rhinocerous
TATATATGCAATTTAATTTACATACAGTATATCAGTAGCATTCTGATACTTGATTAAGCATCAGTGTTATTATATTAGTGTGTGGTCACACTGGTTTATCAGTATATTGATTATGAGAGCTTAGTAGATTGTCCTGGATCCTGTCATACTTGCCTGTTTGGAGTGTAGAGAATATTCCCTCATTAACACAAGAGCTCTGCTAGAAAAGAGAGTCT
>NW_015687059.1:0-215 GCF_001515625.1 Sinocyclocheilus rhinocerous
TATAGTCACGACAGGATTTGAAAAATATCAGATCGTAAATGTACACAGACAAGGTTAAGCAATTTGATAAGTAGACTCATGTTAACATGTATAATGTTCAAATATTATGAACAGGAGTATAAAGCATCCCATTATGGTGTGAGAAACCGATGCAAATGATTCAGCGCGTGAGTGAACTATTCACGATTCAGTTTGATTCATTTTTAATTTCAGAC
>NW_015687060.1:0-215 GCF_001515625.1 Sinocyclocheilus rhinocerous
CACCCAAAAATGAAAATTACCCCATGATTTACTCAACCTCAAGCCTTCCTAGGTGTATATGACTTTCTTCTTTCAGACGAATCCAATCGTCTGAAAATATAATCGAGTTATATTTAAAAATGTCCTGGCTCTAACAAGCTTTATAATGGCAGTGAGTGGGTGTTATTTTACAATAGTCCAAAAGAAGTCCAATAAAGTGCATCCATCCATCATAA
>NW_015687061.1:0-215 GCF_001515625.1 Sinocyclocheilus rhinocerous
TCCAAATCGAACATGTCTTGTACAACTGGCAATATTTAAAAAAAATAATAATAATAATTTGGGGTATAGTTGGAATTGTAGTAATATTTTATTTATTTTTATTAATAACATAAAAAAAAACTGCACACTACTGTACATAGTTTTCAAAAACATAACATATTTAATATAACGTTTCTCTCATCCAATTTTTTTTTTTTAAACAAGAAAAACATAAG
>NW_015687062.1:0-215 GCF_001515625.1 Sinocyclocheilus rhinocerous
TATCCATTAGTCATGGAAATTCACTGAATTTCAGTTCAGTAATTTCTATTTTGTCATTCTAAATTCAAATTCCAGTTCAACATCCTGTGAAATGTGGCCAATTCAAATTCACACTAATTAACAGCAGGCAAATTCTTAAATTCGTAATCAAATGGCCCCTCAAAACATGCTTAAGGGGAGGGGGAAAATGTTTGGATAGCTGGGAATCTTTATCA
>NW_015687063.1:0-215 GCF_001515625.1 Sinocyclocheilus rhinocerous
TATCTGTTTTATTTAACGAAACTAAGTTTTAAAATACAGAAACTTATTGTTCTTCTTCACAAGCACTCTTAATATCAACCTGACATCTTGAATCTTGGAAGTTGTGTTGCAGTGGAGCTTGCCATTTTCTCAAGTGCTTGCTAGTATTGTATGCAATACACATCATCAATATGCAACAGTTAACTTACTGTGGATGCATTATCTAAAAATAACAT
>NW_015687064.1:0-215 GCF_001515625.1 Sinocyclocheilus rhinocerous
AAAGGTGAGTGAGTCGTGTAATTTTGCAAACCTCTCCTTTGCTGCTTCTGGGTCCCACTTCACCCTGATTCAGGAGGAACGAGAAAGAGGAAACGTTTTATGATAAAATGAGAGCGAGATCTGTTATTAAACACACAGACAGGCTCAGTATTCAGCGGGTGACGGGAGGAAAAGCTCTTCAAAGCCACAGCCAGGGAAACCCCACGAAATGATTC
>NW_015687065.1:0-215 GCF_001515625.1 Sinocyclocheilus rhinocerous
TACCCCTCACAGAAAACTTTCCGCATTTTTACAATTTCAAAAGTACAAAAAAACTGTTTATTTTATTTTTATAACAGTTTTACAAATGAAAACATCCACAAATTTAGGTTTTTGCCGATTTTGTCAGGTTTTGTTCCCTTTTGGGTACAAATTTGTCCCCAAAATATGGTTAAGTAAGTACACACATATGATTCCACCCAATCAGCTTATCTTTG
>NW_015687066.1:0-215 GCF_001515625.1 Sinocyclocheilus rhinocerous
TTTGTGGGACAGACAGAGCATTTCATCTTCTGTGTTTAACTTGGGTTAAATCATGATTTATTCCTTGAAACAAGATGTTGAGGAGAGCGGGGCTAGTTGTCACATGATTTTTAGGGTAGGTTTATTTATATAGCCTATTATAACTCAACCAAGGCCGTCGCAATCATGGGCGCTTTTTAAAAATTATTTTATATACATGAAAATGCTTTAACCAT
>NW_015687067.1:0-215 GCF_001515625.1 Sinocyclocheilus rhinocerous
CTATCTATCTATCTATCTATCTGTCTATCTGTCTGTCTGTCTACACAAATAGGCATGAATCACATCCATCCATCCATCAACTTCCATCCATCCATCCATCCATCCATCCATCTTCCATCCATCAACTTCCATCCATCCATCCATCAACTTCCATCCATCCATCCATCTTTATCCATCAACTTCCATCCATCCGTCCATCCATCAACTTCCATCCA
>NW_015687068.1:0-215 GCF_001515625.1 Sinocyclocheilus rhinocerous
TATTTAGATATTTAGTTTAACATATTTAGTTTAGAATATTTAGTACGTCTAGCATGTGCAGGATGATGACGCATCAGCCAATATGCTATAGGAAATTAATAGAAACATTTGCTAATTTATTTGTTATAGCACAAAATGTAAAATGAGTTAAAGAGTAAAATTGAAAAAATTGAAATGACAGAACAGCATGTCTTTCCTCTGGTAAGTAGGTAGGC
>NW_015687069.1:0-215 GCF_001515625.1 Sinocyclocheilus rhinocerous
GGTTTAATAATAATTAGTGACCCAGTTATCAGTAGTGATATTTTTTAATAATGATTAATTAAAACATCAGAATTTTAAAAAATACGATGTTATTAATATTTTAAATAATTATTCATTAAAAATTTTATTTTTATAACATTATTGTCAGGGATAGTCCAGCCTCGTCAGGCCCAATCACCTCCCACACCCGTTCACAATCACCGGAGTACTAATCA
>NW_015687070.1:0-215 GCF_001515625.1 Sinocyclocheilus rhinocerous
AGTACAATTGCAGGGTATTTTTATTAAGCACATAAATATGTAAATCTATTTGTAGTATACTTGCATGAAATAAATGTATTTCAAATACATTTTAGCATTTTTATATTTCACTGTGGTCTACAATGCTTTCACCTGCTGTTACAGTCATGTATATTATAAATAACCATTAGATGCATATTGTATGCATTTTACACAAAAAGAGCATTTATTTGATC
>NW_015687071.1:0-215 GCF_001515625.1 Sinocyclocheilus rhinocerous
TATTTGTCTTCATCTGCAAATGGGTCGCTGGGGTCCAGAGCTGGAGTGAGATCCTGAGGAACCTTCCTCACCTTTAGGAGCAAACGAAATGAACTCATTTATAGTCCCAAATGCGAACAGATAGGCTACTTTTATGGATTTTTGTTTATTCATTCCAACTAATGTTCATCTTAAATATAAATAACTCTCATTAATGTGCAATATGCACGCATTTC
>NW_015687072.1:0-215 GCF_001515625.1 Sinocyclocheilus rhinocerous
TATGACCCCTTTAAAATTAAAATTCATTAAAACTATATAGATACATTTAAAAAAATACTAAACTACTTACTAAAACTTTACAGAAAATATAAAAATAAAAAATATTAAAAAATATTATTAAAAACAATGATAACACAATAGTATGTCAACGATACTAAAATAACATTGCTACCTGCTCAAAACTGCTCATTGCTACAAACTCAAAGCAATCAGCC
>NW_015687073.1:0-215 GCF_001515625.1 Sinocyclocheilus rhinocerous
TATTGCACGTAGTTTAAGATCAAAATCAGCCTGTGGAAAAACACATGCAAGACATATTGTAAATAAAGGCCATGTTCATTTAGCTGTTTAAACGGAATACACAAATCAAACCTTTAGAGGAAGATCTATTTTTGACTTAAATGATGACTCAACGGTGATGATTTCTGGATAAATCAAAATTTAACACATTATTCCCAATAATGGCATATTGCAAT
>NW_015687074.1:0-215 GCF_001515625.1 Sinocyclocheilus rhinocerous
AGGTATGCTATTGTATAAAGTGAGGCCCTTATTTTTTATTTATTTAGTATTATTCTTTTTTTGTTATATCCTCTGGCACTGTTTCATTAATGTTGTTCATCTTTTTATGTTTTTTTTTTTTTCTTTTTACATCTGAATATTTCTCATGATATTGTTCTAATTTATGGCATTAATAATAATAATAATAATAAATATAGCTGCAAGCAGCAATGACC
>NW_015687075.1:0-215 GCF_001515625.1 Sinocyclocheilus rhinocerous
CAGCACTGTGTGACTTAATTTGTTTACGAGTGAAATTATAGACCATAGTTAGAAAATGTAAGAGCACAATTCAGGAATAATAATAAAATGTGATTTTAATAGTTACATTTTAAACTGTATGTTTTCAATGTATGCATAAAGCATTATAAATTATTAAAGATAAACCGATTCAATTTTTATATTTTCTTATGATACATTAAATATAACAATGTTAA
>NW_015687076.1:0-215 GCF_001515625.1 Sinocyclocheilus rhinocerous
TAGAATAAAAATCAACTGTGGCCCACATTAGGGCCAGTTTTGGTTGGCTTGCATGCAGCAATGCGAAGGCTTACTTGAGAGCCAAATCTGGCAAATAGAACTGGACTGCCCAAATGCCATTATTCCACGCAGTATATGGGCCGGAGCAAGGTGTTGAATCTGGGCCAGAATTGGGCCAGTTCTACTTTATTTTATTTATTTATTGTCATGGCTGA
>NW_015687077.1:0-215 GCF_001515625.1 Sinocyclocheilus rhinocerous
TAGCAACATGCTAAGGAACATTCAGAACACATTTGAAACCATTGAACAATGCCCTGACAACCTCTCAAAACACCCAAGCAACAGCATACATGTTAAAAACTCAAAATACCTTAGCAACCAAAATACACCTGCAGCCTCCCAGAACACCCAAGCAACAACCCTGCAAACATGCCCATGCTGGCTTTTTGCGGGCACAGTGGGCTAGGGCCAGCCCA
>NW_015687078.1:0-215 GCF_001515625.1 Sinocyclocheilus rhinocerous
GTGGTAAGCCTAAAGGGGTAGCATTTACCTCTCTTACCTCTGTTCCTGAACGGTTGAGTTCGCGATCAAATCCCTCTGTCTTCGAGTCATTTTTGCAAACGTGTACAGTAGCGCTCCCAGATGATTCTTCTGATCCTAGACCTATTGTAATGTTGAGGGATACAGGATCTGCCCAGTCAATCATACTGGAAAATACGCTGCCGTTCTCGTCAAAA
>NW_015687079.1:0-215 GCF_001515625.1 Sinocyclocheilus rhinocerous
TAGACGGAGCTCTAGCCTCCGAAATTGTGTTTAAGACTCGCTCTGTGAGGCTCGAAGGCTCCTGTCGAGTGGCCAGAGGTGCAGGGCCCATAGGTCGGGCTGAAGATGCCATATTGTCCCGTTTGCTTAAGAGAAGAGAACCTGTCTCAGCGGAACAGGCCAAGGGGCCACTATCAATAGCTGAGTTAGCTCTGATAGCCACAGCTGGTTCATCC
>NW_015687080.1:0-215 GCF_001515625.1 Sinocyclocheilus rhinocerous
AGAGTGGTAGATTCAACAGAAGTGGAACCAAGGGTACTAGATTCTACAGAAGTGGTGCCAAGCGTAGCAGCTTTTGCAGAAGCTGTGCCCAGGGTAGTGGTTTCAACAGAAGTGGCACCAAAGGTAGTAGTTTCTGCATAAGTGTGTCCTGTAGAAGTGGTTTGCAGAGTAGTAGCTTCTACAGAAGTGGTACCAAGGGTACTAGTTTCTACAGA
>NW_015687081.1:0-215 GCF_001515625.1 Sinocyclocheilus rhinocerous
TAGTGAGACATTTACACCATACCCTTTTCTGTCTTAAAGGCATCACAAAGGTAGACAGACTCTTGCTGGATGCTGAGCTCAAGGATTTTCTTCTCCTCTCCAAACATCCGCAAATGGAGGCCACCAAACTTCCTATGTGTCCGCCACCGGTATCCATTACTCATTGCTAAACCTTCATAATGCCATAAAGATTAAACTTGATTATCAGTAAAAAA
>NW_015687082.1:0-215 GCF_001515625.1 Sinocyclocheilus rhinocerous
TGTAAATTATTAAATGAGGGCAACAACGAGTTACAAAAGTATGAAACTTTTTCATCCTTTCAACTTATAACCTGCTCAGCTACTGTATTTGTCTGAACATTTGAGGGGACATTATTAATAGTTTTAGGAGCTACTTTTAGACTTAAGATTGTATAATTATTATTGTAAGGCTCTCTGAAATACTTGATTGTAATTGGTCAACGCAGCAATCTGCA
>NW_015687083.1:0-215 GCF_001515625.1 Sinocyclocheilus rhinocerous
CGACTTAAGACTGGTTTTGTGCTCCAGGGTCACATATATTAAAGCCAGCAATTAGTTGATCTTCCTAAACTAAGAACAGACACACATATAAACAGCCTCAAGGCTTTCTGGGTGACGGTAAGAAGGGAGGAGTCTGGTCTCCCCACGCACAACCACATCCATGTGTAATTATTTTCCCTCTGAAATAGCACAGACATACAGTCCTCCATCTTCCC
>NW_015687084.1:0-215 GCF_001515625.1 Sinocyclocheilus rhinocerous
CAGATGAGCAAACACTCTAAAAAATACGTCTTGCAGATGTAAATGATAGACGTCTCCATGCTGCACGTCGTGTGCTATCAGGGAGAGCTACAGAGTTACATATAAGAATGTGGGTAACACTTGACGGCAGCCATTGACTTCCATACTATTTTGTTCCACACTATGGAAGCCAATAGGGCCTTTCGCACCGCGGGAACCTTTTCATAGTACCAGAA
>NW_015687085.1:0-215 GCF_001515625.1 Sinocyclocheilus rhinocerous
TAGTGCACTTTCATGCCTATTTTAAAAAATGGGGGGTGACAGTTACAGGTAAATAGGATAAAAAAAATGGATTATCAACAGCACGAGTTCTCCAGTTGACTGATTACAGAACAATTGTTTTTTATTACAAGTTTTATTATAAGTTCAAATATGTAAGTTGGCATTATGTACATATTTGCATATTTTCCAGAATAGAAAATCTGCACATTGGATAA
>NW_015687086.1:0-215 GCF_001515625.1 Sinocyclocheilus rhinocerous
TCAAAAAGTGGTACAAGAGGATTTGGTGCTGGTCCTTCAAGAGTCACTCGCAACTTATCTGTCCATAAAGGCAATAATACATTAGTCTTCATGTGAGGGTAATTTTTAGGATTTTTTACCCAAGCAAAGTCTCTGAGAAAATGACACCTGTACTTCTGGAAACTCAAGTTTGCAGTTCTGGAAAATGGTGGTGCTGGAGACTAAATGGTTCCTGA
>NW_015687087.1:0-215 GCF_001515625.1 Sinocyclocheilus rhinocerous
TCAAACACATTGGACTATATCATCAGCATAAGCCTCATTTCCACATAAATTGTGGACTTAAAGGATGCAGCCATTACAAGTAGTTGTTTTACTTCATACCGCTGTCATGTTTATCGTAAACATAAGACACTGTTAAAACAGCATCATTCTGTGGATAGCCATCAACATGCTGAGAATGATTTAGGATCAGAAATAGCAGAAGAAGATGAGCATCT
>NW_015687088.1:0-215 GCF_001515625.1 Sinocyclocheilus rhinocerous
TATTGTTCATCCCAAAGAGGCACAAAATCACTTTCACAGACATTTACATTAAATGTTCCCTCCTGGTGGAATGACCTGCACAACTCAATTCGAGCAGCTGAGTCCTTAGCCATCTTCATGAATCAGCTAAAAAACACATCTCTTCCATCTTCACTTTGCCCTCTAACTTGAGCACTCTCTATTCTAATTCTATTCTTTAAAAAAAAAACTTGCCC
>NW_015687089.1:0-215 GCF_001515625.1 Sinocyclocheilus rhinocerous
AATGCAATGCAATCCAATGATGATTGAGAGATGAACAAATAAATGCTCCTCAAAAGCCTGATGATCAGATTTGAGACTCACATTTGAACAGGATTTTATGGTTAATCAAGTAAAGCTGAGCTGCTTCAGTTCAGTAAGTGTTCATCATGAAATATTACTAAAGTTATTATATGTTTACTTGATTAAAATCAGTCAAGATTTGACAGCAGAAAGAC
>NW_015687090.1:0-215 GCF_001515625.1 Sinocyclocheilus rhinocerous
TCAAACTAAGCTTTGTTGATATCTATTTCCTTGTGATTTATTTTTAAAATATTCCATCCATTTATTTATTTAGTTTTTTTAATCTGAACAATGACTGGACAATAATTGTACAGTAATCGTAGAGATGTTTTACTTGTTATACTATCTTATACTTGATATGATATCTTATAATTTATATGCCATTTTATCATACGTGTGCTGTGAAATAAACATGT
>NW_015687091.1:0-215 GCF_001515625.1 Sinocyclocheilus rhinocerous
TCAAACAGCAAAAAAATGCTGACTGCACACTGAATTGAGTACATATAACCAAAGTCCAGCAAAAATATTTTATAAAAAAAAATCTATTACAAAATATGCAAACAAATATAAACTATACAAACAATGCAGAACCATAAAAAAAATTAAATTATTAGAAAAAATAATAACGGAAATAACAGGAAAAAAGGGCATATAAATAACAAAAATAAAAAGTC
>NW_015687092.1:0-215 GCF_001515625.1 Sinocyclocheilus rhinocerous
TCACTGGCAGCAGTCTCATCAGTGCTTCATCAGATCTTCTGTATTTCTGCAGCTCAAAGATTTCTTGTGTTTCTTCTGATATCAGGAGCACAAACACCAGAGCTGACCACTGAGCAGAGGACAGATTCTCTACTGAAAGATTTCCTGTTCTGAAATTCTTCTGGATTTCTTCTACGTAGTCATCTTTCAGTTCACTCAGACAGTAGAAGAGATTG
>NW_015687093.1:0-215 GCF_001515625.1 Sinocyclocheilus rhinocerous
TTGGCTACAAGTTTGTTTTGCTATTCGGCCTGAATCAGTTTTCTACAGTGTTTTTGAAAAATCACATACCCCGCCTTTAAAGCAGCACTATGTAACTTTTTCTGTGTTCAAAATTTACTAAATGTACATAATGAGCGAGTACATCATGAATTCATCTTCCAAACCGCGTCTTTGTCTTATTCCGAATCACTACGGTACAGTTATAATAAGTACTT
>NW_015687094.1:0-215 GCF_001515625.1 Sinocyclocheilus rhinocerous
TGACCTTGATCGATGATGCCTTCTGCAATGAATTTACACTCCCACCATTGGTCATATCGTGCTGGCCACCTGTAAGAAAGAGAAAAATATTTGTGTGTATAAAGCATAATAACATGGTAGTTTCACTATCATAATTAGTATGTTATAGAGCATTTTGACTATTTAAAAAGAGTAAGTACAATAATAATAAAAAAAAAGCTTCTGGAATTTTAAAA
>NW_015687095.1:0-215 GCF_001515625.1 Sinocyclocheilus rhinocerous
AAAATCGTTTAATGCACAGCTAGCCATGCATTATCCCGCTTATACTATGGTCATTTGCCAGCATTGACAAGTTAAAGCTGTTCATGATGTTCAGCATGAGACTCACACAGCTGACACTTTTCTCACCCTCTCTCGACAAACATCAATTTTCTCAAGCAGTCAAAAGCATCTTCAGTTAAATCTGTAATAATAGGATATTGGCGAAACAGATTTGG
>NW_015687096.1:0-215 GCF_001515625.1 Sinocyclocheilus rhinocerous
GATCTGACCAATCAGAACGCGGATATTATGTGCCGCCGCTGCTATGCACCATCTTGCCCGACAGCTACAGCCGGTCTCCATAGAAATCAATGTTAAAACGGGGTAAAAAAAGATCGACTGAATTTACATTTTTTTCTCAATATAACTAAATATAAACATGTGCGGAGGGGTAAGCTGTGCTGTTGTTGGCTGCCACAGTAACGGCAATAAGCTAA
>NW_015687097.1:0-215 GCF_001515625.1 Sinocyclocheilus rhinocerous
TCATGGGATTTCATCAACTGAACTAACCTTTTACGTGACTGCATACATGGCTCTATATGATTCCTATCTAGCACATGTTCAGTACAGTTAAAATCTCCACCCAACAGTAAAAAATCTTCAGGATCACAATCACTTAACACTTTACACAGAGTGTTTAAAAATAACATTCGATCAACAGCAGAGTTTGGAATATAAACACAAATCAGTACAAAAGA
>NW_015687098.1:0-215 GCF_001515625.1 Sinocyclocheilus rhinocerous
TCAGACCTCATCAGCTACTTGCTGACTTGCAACAACATGCAACATTAAGCCCATTCAGTGAGTATGTGGACTCAAATCCATTACTCCAGCAATTGAGGTGATTTGCTTTTATACTGGGCACTTTGTCCTCCTTTCTTTCTTTTCTTTTCTGTTTTTCTCATTCTACCTTTGTCCAACAGTTGGTATTCTCAGTTGGTTCAATTACATACTGCTTT
>NW_015687099.1:0-215 GCF_001515625.1 Sinocyclocheilus rhinocerous
TCAGACTGAGCTCAGATGCCTTGATCATGTTTCTCAAACGTGATTTTAATCCACCTGTGGCAAATTAATTTGAGATGATGTAGAAGGGGCACATCATGGTCCCATAGACCGTACTATAACTAAAGTCTGGTATTATAATACTTTCCTCTGTAAATGGGTCGTTATACATAGAAATATATATACATATATGTGTGTGGAATCTGATTACGTAATTC
>NW_015687100.1:0-215 GCF_001515625.1 Sinocyclocheilus rhinocerous
AAATTCTACGTGTGGAAATCTTTCACCCAAAATTCCTAAACACATGAATTCCTTTTGAAATGACTGGATTTTGCCCACAAAATTTTTTTTTTGTTTTTTTTTTTAAATATGACTGCACCTTGAATCAGCAGCATACAGTCAGATTCAGTGTCACTTCTTGAACCAAATACACCAAATATACTCCAACAATTAACAATTTAAGTGATCCTGAATAA
>NW_015687101.1:0-215 GCF_001515625.1 Sinocyclocheilus rhinocerous
TATCCCTTTAAGGCCATTTGCGCGATTTCAATCATCATGCAGTAACCAACTAAGGGCCCGACGATGGGGGGGCCCCCGAGGGGAAACGTGATTTCTACCGAGGGGAACGTTAGAGCCCTGCATTTCAGCCCGGGCCTGACGGGCCCCAACTTTTTTACGCCTCTAGGGCTGGGCTTCAATCGGGCCAATTTTCACGTCACAGTTCAGACGCGGGC
>NW_015687102.1:0-215 GCF_001515625.1 Sinocyclocheilus rhinocerous
TCAGTCATTTTATTTATTTATTTATTTTTTTGAAAGAAACGAATGCTTTTATTCAGCAGGGATGTGTTAAATTAATAAAAAAGTGATAATAAAGACTTTAAGATTTTAATTAAATGCTGTGCTTTTTAACTTTGTTCATCAAATAAGCCTGAAAAAGTATCACGGGTTCCAAAAAAAATATTAAGCAGCAAAACTGTTTCTAACATTGATAATAA
>NW_015687103.1:0-215 GCF_001515625.1 Sinocyclocheilus rhinocerous
TATAATTATGAATATATACACATGTAAATATTTCTTACATTTATACATGTATGTCTGTGTAATTACATATACATATAAATATACACAGTACACACTTTTATTTTGGATACGATTAGGGGCGATTAATCAATCTGACAGCACTAAATAGAATCTTTTGTCTGCGTGTGTGCATATGTATTAAAGGGGTCATATGATGCGATTTCATTTTTTCCTTT
>NW_015687104.1:0-215 GCF_001515625.1 Sinocyclocheilus rhinocerous
AAGGTCTTTCACCCCCGGAGTCCATTCCGCTAAGCAGGTAGGGCAAACCTTACGGGGCAAACAGACATCGTATCGTCCTGTGAAAAAAGAGACACATTGGACTAAGTATGTTTCACAGATCCAACTGTTTCAACTCACCTGTCCATTCTTCATTTCATACAGAGATACAAAAGTGATTGGTAATAGGTAGTATTTAATACGGCATTAACATTTGG
>NW_015687105.1:0-215 GCF_001515625.1 Sinocyclocheilus rhinocerous
CTATTTATTTAAGCTTTACCGTACAAATACAACTTACCATTTTTTGCATGGCTGTTGTATTCACAATATTTTTTTTTAAATGTGGCCAAATTCCAATGTGAATGAATGACGTTCCTGAACTGACCCGCATGCGCAATGAACAACAACAACAACAATATGGCATGAAGCGCGCTGTAAACATGAAGGCCACTGAATTTTATGCATTTACTTGTTCA
>NW_015687106.1:0-215 GCF_001515625.1 Sinocyclocheilus rhinocerous
GAAGAATGAGAGACCCGTGACACTGTTTTTCTAAGAAATTATATTCGTTTTTGCTCCTAATAGTATTTGCCCATTTTAATAAAATGCATTTGATTAATACAATTTTGAAGTCATAAAATGTAATGAGAATAATGTTGCAAGACAATAAATAATATATAACATACTTTTTTAATAAAAACAGGAATAATCCTAATAATAGGATCGTTGTTGTACCA
>NW_015687107.1:0-215 GCF_001515625.1 Sinocyclocheilus rhinocerous
AAATCGCGATAGGTTTTTTTTGTCCATATCGCACAGCCCTAGTATTTGGCCAGTTTGGAGAAAGCCTCACCAAACCTGACCAGCAAGGCGATCACGGGAACTTGTACAAACGTGGATGGGTGACATGAATGGAGATAGCTCCAGATCGACGATGTAGTATTTGGTTTCCCAACCTGCCAATCTAAAGGAAACGCTGTGTATGGCGTTTGAGGTAA
>NW_015687108.1:0-215 GCF_001515625.1 Sinocyclocheilus rhinocerous
CTCTCACACACACACACACACACACACAGCAGCTCTCGGTTTTAAAGACACACTCGAGGCCTGATGAAGACGTCGTTCATCTTCCTCCTCCCACATGATCGCGTGTGATTCATCTGCATCTAAACGGTGCCACACGCTCAATTCCTGTGATTTCGTGGTCAGCTACATGAAACGCCGGCGGCTAACGAATGAGAGGCGTGAATGAATGAATCTGC
>NW_015687109.1:0-215 GCF_001515625.1 Sinocyclocheilus rhinocerous
TCCTATCCTTGCTGCTTTAATTAACAGTCCTTCTCTCCATATTGTGTCATACGCCTTTTCTATGTCACAGTACACTACTGCCATAATCTCTTTCATTTTAAGAGTCTTTTCTATGTCATTACTAATCTTAATTAATGCATCTACTGTTGATCTTTTACTTCTAAATCCAGACTGATATTTACATAATTTGCCCTTTCTTTCTAGTTCATAGGATA
>NW_015687110.1:0-215 GCF_001515625.1 Sinocyclocheilus rhinocerous
TCACCAAGGCTGCATTTATATGAATAACATACAGTAAAAACAATTATTTTATGAAATGTTATTACAATTTAAAGTAACTGATTTCTATTTGAATATATTTTTAAATGCAATTTATTCATGTGATGGAAAAGCTGAATTTTCAGCAGCCATTAATATAGTCTTCAGTGTCGCATGATCCTTCAGAAATCATTCAAATATGCCGATTTGCTGCTCAA
>NW_015687111.1:0-215 GCF_001515625.1 Sinocyclocheilus rhinocerous
ATGAAGTCCTATTTATTCTGTCAACAGCTTTGTCCCAAGTGTCTTCGGATATGTCAATTCCCAACTCTCCTATCCATTCTGTTTTGATCTTCTCTAGTGATCTATTTTGGAAAGTCATAATTAAGTTATATATTTCGGAAATGAGGCCCTTGAGGTGTGTAGGGGTCTTGAGAACCAAGTCCAATCCTGATTCAGAGGGCATTTGAGGAAACACA
>NW_015687112.1:0-215 GCF_001515625.1 Sinocyclocheilus rhinocerous
TCAGTCTCTCGAGACTGATCTCTGGTGTAATGAGAGCAGCTAGCTTGGTGCCCTGTAACGGCGGACCAGCAGGGGATAACCGAACCGGCTGCTCTAGAGACCTCTGTGGAGGTGGCGAGCCTCTTAGCACCGCTACGTTGCCAAGGCACGTAGGTGACTGAGAGTGGCGATCGCAGGAGACCGCTGCGCCCTGGAACACCGGCAGGGTTGGCAGA
>NW_015687113.1:0-215 GCF_001515625.1 Sinocyclocheilus rhinocerous
TCTAACATATCCATCCAGAACTATCTTTTGACCAGCGGGTATTCTGACGTTCTGTTTTCCTTTCAATTTGACTTGGCCCACTCTGCCATTCTGTTGCTCAATGGTGTATCTGCGCAACAGGTTCTGGACTAGAGGTGAGTACGGACATCGCCCGTTGAGAACAGCATGGCCATTACTGCTTGTGACACAGGACTTGAACAAGGTATCTAGGGTGT
>NW_015687114.1:0-215 GCF_001515625.1 Sinocyclocheilus rhinocerous
TCCTATGTATGTCTGCACTATCATGTATGTTTGCACTATGCATGTACTTTCTTCTGCACTGGAAGTCAAATTCCTTGTGTAAACATACTTTGTAATAAAGCTCTTTCTGACATCTGTTTACTTAGTTTTCCTATAAAGGGCTATTAATAAAGTTCTGAAACTGAAAAAAGGACACATTTTCACAGATGACATGGAGGATTTTATGCATAAGTGTC
>NW_015687115.1:0-215 GCF_001515625.1 Sinocyclocheilus rhinocerous
ATTTAGTCACAATTATAAGATTAAAAAGTTGAAATTGACAAAAAGTTGAAATTATGAGATAAAAAGTCTAAATTCTAACATAGTCATAATTATGAGATAAAAATTCGAAATGACTTAATTCATAATTATTAGAAATAAATTGAAATTATGACATAGAATTCATTATTATGAGATGAAAAGTAGAAAGTGTGACATATTTAATCATAATTATGAGA
>NW_015687116.1:0-215 GCF_001515625.1 Sinocyclocheilus rhinocerous
ACACACTCTCTCACACACTCTCTCTCACACACACACACATACGAAGACAACAGATCAACATTCACATCATACAGGTGTGTTTATTACCTTCGGCAGGTTCAGAAACAGGTGTTTAGAGGAGCGGATCACCGGCATCTCCTTGCACACCTTACACTGCGGATTCTACAGGAGAGACAAATTTGTTAGGATCGGACAATATTTGGCTGAGATACAAC
>NW_015687117.1:0-215 GCF_001515625.1 Sinocyclocheilus rhinocerous
CGTCTCCAATCAAGCCACCTTCAAAAGCTCGATCCTTGCAGTCACTCACTGTCCGGTCTACCGTTCACCTCCTTGAGCTATTCCAGGCTCCCTGTACGGTTCGTACCTGTGTGTACGTACTCCTAGATCCTCCAATGATCCTCTGACGCGGCCTTCCTCCATTCCTGGTCCTCTATCGCCAACGAACCTGCAAAGAGATCACGCATCAGCTTTCA
>NW_015687118.1:0-215 GCF_001515625.1 Sinocyclocheilus rhinocerous
TTTCATAGATGCATGGCTACCTGTGTTTGATCCTGTTAGTGAGACATGTGTGCTTGCATGTCATCTGTGCTCACCCATGTGTGCATGTATGCGTGCATAAGAGCACAACCTTCATCTCTTTGTTTCTCACATACCCACACTGGTAACATGCTTACATATGCTGCTTTGCACATCTCTTTTAAGCAGTCATAAATGTCAAAAGGCAGAACTGCTCC
>NW_015687119.1:0-215 GCF_001515625.1 Sinocyclocheilus rhinocerous
TCTAGTCCTGTGCCCATCAATCTGACAGGCTGGTCTGAATAATGATGCATTTGGGATTATGGGAAATTGCCCGGTGCCATTCATTCAGGCCTACTTTTGACAGCTTACACAGCAGTTAGAACCCCGGCTACTGTAATTTACCTGTTCACTGAAGGTGCTAATGGGGCTCTCAACACAGTACACCCACTCCTGCAAAGCACTGTGGGACAGCTTAA
>NW_015687120.1:0-215 GCF_001515625.1 Sinocyclocheilus rhinocerous
TGACATCCTACACTCAACTCCACAGTGACAGAAATACACTGGGCTTGGTGGCAGCTATTGATCGGCCCTCAACACAATACCCGCTCATCCATCCATCATCACTCCGCGTCTCTATAGAGAGCCAGGCGCCTGAACCTATTAAAGGCAGTGCCGGCCCGGGTTCATTCTCACCCTCAAATCTGTGTTATGGAACTCCCCATCAAGCTGAAAATGGC
>NW_015687121.1:0-215 GCF_001515625.1 Sinocyclocheilus rhinocerous
AACAAATGTATTAGTTAATGCATTGACTAATGTTATAAAATGGGATCTTGTTAAGTGTTACCCTATGCTCTTTAGACTAATATGTACTCCATTTTTGCTCTTAACTATTCCAGTTTTACTAGTAAATATTCATTTGGTATTCCTACTCATTTCCCTGTTATTGTTAAAGAGATATTTCACCCAAAAATGAAAATTTGATGTTTATCTGCTTACCC
>NW_015687122.1:0-215 GCF_001515625.1 Sinocyclocheilus rhinocerous
ACACACACACACACACACACACACACACTACCAGTCAAAATTTTTGAAGACTGAGATTTTGTAATGTTTTTTTAAATAATTTTCTTCTGCTCACCAAGCCTGCATTTTTTATTGTTATCATGAATTATTGTGTAAATTAGCTGTATTTTTTGTTATTTTTTAACCTAATTAAAATAACCCAACTGCAGTTTGATTGAGATTAATTGGAATGCACA
>NW_015687123.1:0-215 GCF_001515625.1 Sinocyclocheilus rhinocerous
TCTTTTTGATGATGAAATAAATGCAAATATGATAAATAACTTTTATTTAATTAAATTTAAAACACTTATGCCACACTTAAAATGTCTGAATTTCATTGGATTAGATTAAAAAAATAAAGCAAGTGGTCTTTTTTTTTTTTAAAGAAAGTTAGCACATTAAAGTTTTTTTTAATGTAATTCAGACACTTTCAGTTGTGTTGTGTCTGCTGTATATT
>NW_015687124.1:0-215 GCF_001515625.1 Sinocyclocheilus rhinocerous
TCTCGTTTTCATCAGGGGGAAAAACTTCGTTGACGAACATTATTCGTCATAGATTTCGTTAACGAAATTAACACTAGCGCCAACCCTAATCAAACACAACTAAACAAGCTAATTAGTGTCTTCAGGATTGCTAGAAAGATACAGGTATGTGAGTTTTATCAGGGTTGGAGCTCAACTTGGCAGGACAGTGGCCCTCCAGGACCAAAGTCGTAACA
>NW_015687125.1:0-215 GCF_001515625.1 Sinocyclocheilus rhinocerous
TCTTTTGATTTTTGGGTGAGATATGATATAACCAGATATTTTTCATGAGATTATGTTTATGAGCCACATTTCATGGAAAAGCCAGTTTCATTCAAGCTTTGATTTTACAATTATGTATTATTATGGTGGTTATTATGATTATGTTTTTTTTTAGAGAACAATGTTAACACTATGTCAGTTCAGTCAGGACCACTTTTGAAAATACATTTATTGGC
>NW_015687126.1:0-215 GCF_001515625.1 Sinocyclocheilus rhinocerous
CTCTCCTTACTTTCATACGGATTATATAATCAGAGAATATTTGTTTTCAATTTGAATTTGTTTATTTAAAAGTAGACATTTCAAGCTTTCTATACATATATGTATCATGTATGTGAGGCACATATTCACTGAGTTCCAGGTTGTTTTATTCATGTGCCTGTGAAGAAAGTTCCCGGAGACCGAGACGGCAGAGAGCGCACCCTGTTTGTTTTCTT
>NW_015687127.1:0-215 GCF_001515625.1 Sinocyclocheilus rhinocerous
CCTTGTAAAAAAAAAGGAGAGAATGAACAAAAAATAGCTTGTACAATGAAGTCTTAAAGAGATTACAGCAAAACAGTAATGATAGCTCCCATTTCTCACACCACATTCTCATTTTTGACTCATTTCTGATTAGTACTTTCTCATGAAATGTGTGTCTACTTTTATTTCTACTGGGGAATTTTAGGACAAACAGTCAAGACACTGTTGAAACTAAA
>NW_015687128.1:0-215 GCF_001515625.1 Sinocyclocheilus rhinocerous
GCAGAAGCTATTTGCACTAAGCCTCAAATGCTATTTACACTAAGTCCAAAGAGCAATCAGATGCTTTTTACACAGTGCAAATGGTGGCAGATAATGTTTGCACCTCAGTGTATTGTACTATAAATCTGTATGCAATTGTAATATTGAGGGTAAATGATTATATTTATTAAAATCATTCAATGGATACCACCTAATTGGGACAATAAAGCCCTCCC
>NW_015687129.1:0-215 GCF_001515625.1 Sinocyclocheilus rhinocerous
GGACACCAAACCTTATGCTTTTCTAAGTCGTTCGCAGGCGACACTCTTAGTTGCACAAACTTCTCCTTCCTAGTAGATCGCCTCTTCTCTTTCGTGACATTAGAACGCGGCTGCGTCCCTCTGTAATCTTTATGATAAGGCGGGCTATCCTCCCATCCGCCTCCTTGTGCTAATTCAATAGCTAGATTTCCCCAGCTACGAACCTGCCATTGTTC
>NW_015687130.1:0-215 GCF_001515625.1 Sinocyclocheilus rhinocerous
TTAAGCATGTGCACTAACAGCAAGACCGCAGCTGCAATAAAACAAACTTTTTGAGTTATATATGTATTAATGAGGTAAGTTTGGTGTAATCAGATAACATACCAAAGTAATGGATTGTGAAAGCATTCCATAAAAAATTTTCATCCAAAAATATGCTCTATTCTATTCAATTATGTATGATCTATAATATTAGAATATTTACAGTACATAGTATG
>NW_015687131.1:0-215 GCF_001515625.1 Sinocyclocheilus rhinocerous
GTGTGCTTTCTCCACTACAGAGAACCACTTATCTGGGCGTGGTGTTCGACAACGATGCAGGCACAGTTGTCTCCTGCTCGTTTCGAAGTGATTCTCACAGCCATGAGGGGAGTGAGAGAAGGCCAATCACTCACTGTCAAACTGTTTCAGAGACTGTTGGGTCTGATGGAAGCAGCGTCCAACGTGATACCTTTTGACCTGCTGTACATGAGACC
>NW_015687132.1:0-215 GCF_001515625.1 Sinocyclocheilus rhinocerous
TGTTTACTTAAAACTTGGAAGTAAAATCAGTCGTTTAGACACTCGATAATGTGAACAATGTAAGCCAGCGGCTGCTATGAATACAGAGAGTGTTGCCAAAAATGCAGCTGTCTTGTGTTAGCCACAATGTCTGGCCAAGATGAAGAAAGGGATTATACTCATTGCCCTGCTTTTGTTCAGCAACGCTGGGTGGCCAATGTCCAGCCTAGCTCCCA
>NW_015687133.1:0-215 GCF_001515625.1 Sinocyclocheilus rhinocerous
ATATTAGCGTAGATGCCATTCTTCTTACGATGTAACAAGTGCGTCGGGTGTTATTGACATTGTTATTTTTAGTGAACACCTTCAGAATGAGACGTGGCCATTTTGGGACTAATTTAACAGACACTTCAAACATTACAATTACATCACCTTTTCTGTACATATTGCAAGACTGTCAAAGAAAATAACTTCCCACAGTTCAACCACATGAAAGAAGA
>NW_015687134.1:0-215 GCF_001515625.1 Sinocyclocheilus rhinocerous
TTAAGTCAACAGTTTACTGTTGTGAAACTTCATCTATGTTTGCTATCTAGAAAACATCACATCGTGGTGGCAAATAAAAAATAAAAAAACAACAACAAATGTTTATGTTTGTGAAGCATTAGAACACATACAGAAGAGCAATTAATATAAGATTCATGGTAACATAGAACAAGGCCAAGGAAATAGGGATATTGATGATCATGAATATTTATTGA
>NW_015687135.1:0-215 GCF_001515625.1 Sinocyclocheilus rhinocerous
TTACAGAGAGCACAAAGACAATTGTCTCTTAAAAATCCTTAAATGTGCTGTTAGAGTTGGAGGTACTGCTGGCAGTTTAACCATTGCGTTGCCATGACAACACTGCATCCATCAAAGCGGTGCACCAGTGAAATTCTTGTTTCCCCCATTACAACCACAGATCATCATGGAGCAGGTGTCTCTTCGGCACAGAGATATAACATGACTGTAAAACA
>NW_015687136.1:0-215 GCF_001515625.1 Sinocyclocheilus rhinocerous
ACATGAATATTAGGCTGCTGTCACTTTAAGACCCAATGCACAGATTCAATATACTGTTACACATAGATTTTAATTCACATAAGACAAAACTGACTGTGTTTATGAGGATATTTGACATAATTTTGTGTGTATTTGTCTATTCAAGTGCAAGACAACCCTCAAGAGAACTCGGTTCAGCATTTACGCACTATATGAGAGTGCCAAAGTGTTCTCTT
>NW_015687137.1:0-215 GCF_001515625.1 Sinocyclocheilus rhinocerous
TTATGCTGTCAATCTATGCCAGAGTATTTACGGTAACTTTATTTTTGTATCTTGTTACAAAATAAAAAGTCTCTCACCTCAGAAAAACGTCTTGGGTTACTCATGTAGCCATGGTTCCCCAAGAGGGAACGAGACACTGCGTCCCCTAGGGGACACTTTGAGGAATACCATCAGCATGACTGGTGTCTGAAGCATGAAAACACTTCCAATTGATT
>NW_015687138.1:0-215 GCF_001515625.1 Sinocyclocheilus rhinocerous
GCATCAGACCTGAAAGTGCTGGATCTGAAGATGATCTACTTAGGGTTCATCAACACGAAGCCAGAGCTTACCATATGCAATCTTAGCTTTTTCCTTGTTCCTCCGTAAACACGGCGTCATCTCAAGAAATATCTGTGTACACACAAAACCACTGAAACCGACTCAAAACGATGTAGTACACATGCCAGACCAGTATGTGGCACTGTAATTCTGCC
>NW_015687139.1:0-215 GCF_001515625.1 Sinocyclocheilus rhinocerous
TTATGCTGTCAATCTATGCCAGAGTATTTACGGTAACTTTATTTTCGTATCTTGTTACAAAATAAAAAGTCTCTCACCTCAGAAAAACGTCTTAGGTTACTCATGTAGCCATGGTTCCCCAAGAGGGAATGAGACACTGCGTCCCCTAGGGGACACTTTGAGGAATACCCTCAGCATGACTGGTGTCTGAAGCATGAAAACACTTCCAATTGATT
>NW_015687140.1:0-215 GCF_001515625.1 Sinocyclocheilus rhinocerous
AATACATATTTTTTATTTATTTATTTAAAAAAAAAATTGTAATATATAGAATTGGAATTATACAATTTAAAAAAACAACATATCATGAATAATAAAACTAAGTTTATATATAATGTATTATAATACAATATAATGGTTAAATGTGTTATTATAATATATTATATTATGTTATATTTAGTGCTGTCAAACGATTAATCGCAATTAATCGCATCCAA
>NW_015687141.1:0-215 GCF_001515625.1 Sinocyclocheilus rhinocerous
TCCCTTCACACTGGTGTTTTTCCCTCAACATTTAAACAGGCTCACATAACCCCACTTCTTAAGAAACCCACTGTTAACCCAACTATTTTAGAGAACTACAGACCGGTTTCCCTTTTACCTTTCATTGCAAAATCACTTGAACGATTTGTGTTCAACCAAGTCTCAGCCTATCTCACACAGAACAACCTCCTGGACAGCAACCAATCTGGCTTCAG
>NW_015687142.1:0-215 GCF_001515625.1 Sinocyclocheilus rhinocerous
GTTTTGAAGGCAATGCAGTCTGTCATAGATAGATAGATAGATAGAATCAGACTGAAGATAGATAGATACTTCCGGTATTGCGACGTTCGCATTTACTGTAAGGGAAACTTACATACGAAACTTGGCTAGATTAATAATTAATCTAGCCAATCTCTAATTAATGTTTTTCCAATTAAATATCGGATAGTGGTATATCAAAGACAAGAGAAAACATC
>NW_015687143.1:0-215 GCF_001515625.1 Sinocyclocheilus rhinocerous
TTAGTAGTCATTTACCCCTTTCACACATACAGACTTTACTGGAAATTACCAGTAAATTGCCGTAAAGAGATAATGTGTGAACAGGACCTTTTCAAAAACATCGTTCAGACAATTTACCGGTATGATAAGTTGTAACATTACCAGTGAATTGATGGAATGAGGATGTGTGTGAATGCAGAATGAAGATTACCGGTGTAGTGCCGAAATTTGCACCC
>NW_015687144.1:0-215 GCF_001515625.1 Sinocyclocheilus rhinocerous
TTCAAAGGTTTGAGGTTGGTAAGAAATACAGCAAAACAGTAATATCAATGTAAAAGTATTTTCTGGTTTTGATCAAATTAATGCAACACTTTGTATTACTAAAAGTGTTAATCTTGCTGACTCCAAAATTTGAACAGTAGTTTGTCTGCAATATGTAAGATAACCCATTGCCATTTATTACAAGGAATATAGAACAAGTGAACATTTCAAATGAA
>NW_015687145.1:0-215 GCF_001515625.1 Sinocyclocheilus rhinocerous
TTAGTCAACACATCGAAATAAGTGTACTTCTTTAAAGCACAACAAAAGCTTATTAAAACTGATTTAAAATTAAAATTGACATTAAGTGCACTTTTTAAAAAGAAACATTTCATTAATATGATATAATCTCCAAGTACAGTTTTTATATACCTTTAATATTTGAATACACAACAAATGCAAGTTCAGTACAATTAAGCACACTTTTTTTCCACAAG
>NW_015687146.1:0-215 GCF_001515625.1 Sinocyclocheilus rhinocerous
TTCAATATTTGAAACATCCATTCGAAAGAAAAGTTTAGACTTTCGATTTCTAGCCACTGATTTTTATCACTCGGACTGAGAAAAATGAAGACAATATGCATTTATTATTCTTTGAGCGTACTTTAAACCATCATTTTTGTTTACGTTTCTTTCATATTAGGCTTTCCTTGACACTTTATAGTGTGTATTTCCCGGCTGTGTGGAGCTCAAACACG
>NW_015687147.1:0-215 GCF_001515625.1 Sinocyclocheilus rhinocerous
TTCAACTGAAGAAAAAAAAATTCGAAAATCGAACAAAAAGACAAAATGTACAAGATTGAGTGTGTAATGACTACAATGAGGTAAAAACTGCAAACCCATGAAGCATTGCGCTTTAGGCACGCTTTCTCGGCGCGCTTTTCTAGATGCGACCTGATTGGTATATATATATATTTTTTTTTTGCCATAATAGGACATTTTAAGAGAGAAGAAATATG
>NW_015687148.1:0-215 GCF_001515625.1 Sinocyclocheilus rhinocerous
TTCAAAAATGCTCTTCTGAACCCTACGAGTGACGTCACGGACACTTCGTCCATGTTTTTTTTCAGTCTATGGTGGCAACATGTGCGCTATATTTGATAACAGAGCAGCGTGCGGACACGCCCTCTTGTCATCGCAGTGAAGGGACGGGGTTTCGGTTCTGCAGTCGCTAAAAAGATGGCAACGTCCATAGCGCTCAGCCTGGATAACTTACCGTC
>NW_015687149.1:0-215 GCF_001515625.1 Sinocyclocheilus rhinocerous
TCATCATAACAGTATTTTATTTTCTGAGTTGTTTATTCCGAGTTGTGGTAAAATTAGCAACAGGTAGCGGCAGTAGCTCACTGAGTGCAACCATTTTATGTCATCAGAATAATGGTGCCCCCCGTAGTCCAAAATATGTATAAAACGATGTGATTTTTTAAATAACATACATCTTTAATGGGTCTTCTACTACATATTTCAGGAAGAGACATAAT
>NW_015687150.1:0-215 GCF_001515625.1 Sinocyclocheilus rhinocerous
GAAGTGAATATATTGTTTTCAGACACTTATATTTATTGCAATTTACTGCAAATTTATATTAAATGCAATTAGTGCTTTTTTGACCAACTTAAGCTGGACTTAAGTACAATTTTACATGTGATTTCATAATTGAATTATCTTTGAAATATGGTTGAAGTATACTTCTGAAAATACTCACATGCATTTTTGGTACACTATAATATACTTTAATGACA
>NW_015687151.1:0-215 GCF_001515625.1 Sinocyclocheilus rhinocerous
GAAGTGAATATATTGTTTTCAGACACTTATATTTATTGCAATTTATTGCAAATTTATATTAAATGCAATTAGTGCTTTTTTGACCAACTTAAGCTGGACTTAAGTACAGTTTTACATGTGATTTCATAATTGAATTATCTTTGAAATATGGTTGAAGTATACTTCTGCATATACTCACATGCATTTTTGGTACACTATAATATACTTTAATGACA
>NW_015687152.1:0-215 GCF_001515625.1 Sinocyclocheilus rhinocerous
TCCTTCTTTTATTGGTATTGCATAAATGCTCTGCTGTGATGTAAAATGAACCAGTCATATTTTTTCTAGTCCAAGGTATTTATTAACACCTTTTAATAGGCCATGCAGTAATAGCATATGTGATTAATTTCCTGGATTTGAATTCCTTCAAATTTCTGCCTAATGTTAAACATCACTTGTCTTAATGTGAATGACGTTATCATTTATAATGTCAC
>NW_015687153.1:0-215 GCF_001515625.1 Sinocyclocheilus rhinocerous
TTCTAGATATGTATGATCATCTTCAGTTCCAGGTAGCTCTTCAGCAGAAACAGAGCAACTGAAGCTTTTACAGCATGAAAACGATGTCCAAAGACCTTCAGGCTTCTCAGTCCAAGACAAATGACAGTAGTCGACAAATTACAGATTCCAGTGCATTCCAGTTCCAGAGGACTTCAGTGGAAGAGCTACTATAAAGAATCTGAGCTGTCAAGCAA
>NW_015687154.1:0-215 GCF_001515625.1 Sinocyclocheilus rhinocerous
TGTTTGGGTGGCGTGATATATGAGCACAATATGAAACATTTTCTTTCATGATATCAAATATTATATATACATATATAAACACACACACACACACACACACACTTTATAAAAATAAAGAAGCAAATTACAAACCATAGACAAATACAATAAATACAAATTAAATAGCCTACTAAATAAACTCGTTTTTCTAATACAGTAGGTTTAACATGTATACA
>NW_015687155.1:0-215 GCF_001515625.1 Sinocyclocheilus rhinocerous
TACATTTTATATGTTTATGTTCAATATTACATTTAAAGTTAATATATTTTTTAATATTTAATTAAATACATAACAAACAAGTTATATATTAGTTGATCATAAATGCTTGTCAGTACATTCAGCAGTAGGGAAAAATAGAATTATGAAATTAGTATAAAGATGCACTAAAATCCCATTTAAGTGGTTCAAAAGCACTTTAAAGTTCAGCTAATTGC
>NW_015687156.1:0-215 GCF_001515625.1 Sinocyclocheilus rhinocerous
TGATCCTTCAGAAATCATTCTAATATTCTAATTTGCTGCTCAAAACACATTTATTATTATTATGTTAAAAAGAGCCGAGTAGAATTTTTCCAGGTTTCTTTGATGAACAGGAAGTTCAGAAGAACAGCATTTATCTGAAATAGAAATCTTGGTAACACTTTCTATGAAGACCGTATTTATAATACATTATAAGGGTATTCTTAAGGCATTATAAT
>NW_015687157.1:0-215 GCF_001515625.1 Sinocyclocheilus rhinocerous
TCAGTACACATGTGATTTTACCTTGAAGGACTGAACAAATGTCCATAGCAGAATCCGTATTGTGTAGCCTTGTCTCAACAGTTTAATGAGTCTGGCTGCCCGGAAAAGCTTCAGGAAACTCATATTAATGGTGTTCACAGACTGAATAAAAAGAGAGGGGCGAGAAACTGTCACAGTAAAGATTACTTGATAGACAATTTAAACATTTATCTTGT
>NW_015687158.1:0-215 GCF_001515625.1 Sinocyclocheilus rhinocerous
CAAATCCCACTACGGCTAAAGCGTAGCTTATGAATATTAACGAGGTGCCGTGGCGTTCGATGAGTAGCCGTATCTAATTGGACGAGGGGCGGGCTTTGGGACTGAGCGCTGGTCAGCTGGCGAATCCGAGAGGTGTGGGGCGTGGCTTATGAATATTGAATGAACGCTCTGGGAAGGTTACCAAGCAACGTTAACATGAGCTAATGAGCTAAGCC
>NW_015687159.1:0-215 GCF_001515625.1 Sinocyclocheilus rhinocerous
TTCTCCAAATCTGTTCCCATGAAGAAACTAACTCATCTACATCTTGGATGCCGGCCTGAGGGTGAGCAAATTTTCTTTTCTTTTTTTTGGATGAACTATATGATTAAAAAGTTGATTAAAAAGAACAATCTTACCACAAGGAACAACTTATGGTTGCTTACTCATACTATTTGTAAAAAAAAATAATAATAAAAAAAAAAAAAAGTATGCATATC
>NW_015687160.1:0-215 GCF_001515625.1 Sinocyclocheilus rhinocerous
ATGGGGACATATAATATTAATTATATAATAATATATTTTCAATAGGATAGCTGTTAATACATAAAGGGAAATTTATAGTAATTTATAGCATATTCACGAGTCCTGTGTTCATGCTGTTGTGTTAAATGTCATATGTAGTTTACAAGCGTCATTTTAGATAAAGTAATTACCTAGTACCTTACCTTTCAAGTGCAAATTCAATCTAGTTGAAGTGG
>NW_015687161.1:0-215 GCF_001515625.1 Sinocyclocheilus rhinocerous
TTTATGACTGAGGAAATGAGACGTGGATCTTCTGTACTGCCATATAATAACACACATTGGCATATTACTAACTCACACACTAACAGAACACCTTAGCAACAACCACCAGTGCCTTAGCAACGGCTCACATCATCTACATTCTCCCCTTCATCCAAGTGTTGGGTTCCCATATGCGCAGATCAGTCCGAGTCGAACCGTTTGCTCAGTTCAGTGAC
>NW_015687162.1:0-215 GCF_001515625.1 Sinocyclocheilus rhinocerous
TTTATTCCTTGTATATGAAAATCAGTGAAATATGTGTTTAATTCTTTGACACAGTTATAATGCTGGCAAACTACAGAGCTGCTCAAATACAATTCAAGACCCAATAGAAAGTTTAAAAATGTAAAGTAACATAATTTGATGTGACCAGGGCATTGGTGGTTGATTATCAATAAATGTTCCTAATAAAGGCTGTAAGTGTTTGATGTGTGAAATAT
>NW_015687163.1:0-215 GCF_001515625.1 Sinocyclocheilus rhinocerous
TTTTAAAATAAATGTTTTATTCTTAAGAACACGTTATTATTTGTAAATAATAAATGTAAATAAATTTGTAAATAAAAGGTTCAATCAATCAATAAAAATGAATGAATGTATGTATGAATAAATAGGTTTTTTTTTTTCATTCTTTTTATTTTTTTATTTTTATTATTTACATTTTATTCTTTTTATTTTATATTATTTTTTTAATTCTCAAGAAC
>NW_015687164.1:0-215 GCF_001515625.1 Sinocyclocheilus rhinocerous
ATTTAAGAAAATATTATCTGGAAATATTTATTTCATATGAAGTTAATTTTTTCTACCCACTTGCATAAAATAAAACATTAAATTCAGATTTATCTGTAAAACACTTTTCACAATGAATATAATTCCAAAGCAACTTGAAATTATATATATAGAACTGTAATGCGGTCAACAGACCTGGAACAACCTGGAAGTCATGCAGTAGACTACTATCTGTC
>NW_015687165.1:0-215 GCF_001515625.1 Sinocyclocheilus rhinocerous
TTTTATTCATTAAATAAATACTTTGATCAAACTTATGAGTAATAAAACAAGCGTTGAAGGATTCATTTGTATATAAGATTTCCCAAGCTTATGTTCAAAGCAAATAGATTATGCTCACCAAGGCTATATTTGTTTATATATGTAACGTTTTATATATAGACAGAGATTATAGAGAGAGAGAGAGGAGTGTCAGACGTTTTACTAATTTCTCCAGA
>NW_015687166.1:0-215 GCF_001515625.1 Sinocyclocheilus rhinocerous
ATAAGATTTTTTTTTTTTAAGAAACGTGACAGTACAGACATTTATGTTACAAATTCTATAATGTTACATTTCTATTTCAAATGATTCTAAATGCTATTATTTTGAAATTTCTATTCATCGAAGAATCCTAAACAAATGTATTGCAGTATCCACAAAAAAATTTTTTTTTTCAACAACACAAAGAGCAATGTGTAACATTTTACCAGATTTAGTCC
>NW_015687167.1:0-215 GCF_001515625.1 Sinocyclocheilus rhinocerous
TTTACAAAAAGAAGCATTTCAGCTTTGTCACAAGTTAGTCTGTTTAGTTTCTCATCCAACACGAGAGAAGCTGAGCTGAACAAACGTTCACTGTCTACGCTTGTGGAGGGCGCGGACAGGTACACTCGCGCAACTTCAGCGAATGCAGGAAAGCAGCTCTTATTTGTGCACCAGTACACCAACGGCTGTTCGCTTCTTGGTATCTGTGCCTCAGA
>NW_015687168.1:0-215 GCF_001515625.1 Sinocyclocheilus rhinocerous
TTTTCAATAAACTTTGAATTTTTTGTTTCACCTGTTTTGTTTGTTGGATCCCGGTCTCGTTTCTGACATTCATTCTTTTCTCCCGAGGTTGAGCTCCGCTCCTACACACCTGCAGCTTGTTTAGGAAGGACGCTCTGAACTGAATATAAGGCGGAAGTTGCGCTTGTGTTGTGGTTCTCCTTGTTCCAGTGCATGTCCGCCACAGTCACTACCAC
>NW_015687169.1:0-215 GCF_001515625.1 Sinocyclocheilus rhinocerous
TTCTGTGGTATTTTTATACACAATGGCGCTTAGTTTTTCACAAAACAGCAAACGTAGGGACATCATAACTAGCCACCATATTGATTTATGATCTTAAATATATCCAGCGCTTTTTTTACAGTCTATGGTCCAGCATTTATCAGTTGTGCGTCAGTAATAATGGTCTGTGAGGAAACACGGTGTTCCGTGTGTAGTTACAGTAAATGGACTAAATG
>NW_015687170.1:0-215 GCF_001515625.1 Sinocyclocheilus rhinocerous
TTTTTCAAGGTTATATGTTCCTTTGAAGTCGAGAGTTTTGTTGCAGTGATACAAAAATTGCATTGTGATGTTACGTCCTTTTTCACATTTATAAGTAAAATCATCTTTGTATTTCCGTGACAATTACGTGCTTGGCTTTCTGATTTTTCTCCTGCATTTTTGTGAGTTGTGACTAGTGTCTGCACTCTGCGGGTTGCTAATTGAACAGGCTGCAC
>NW_015687171.1:0-215 GCF_001515625.1 Sinocyclocheilus rhinocerous
TCATAATTAGTACAGTACTTCAGGTTGGGCCTTGTTAAAAGTTAACTGAGCAGATCTCCATTAGGAATATCTGTGGAAGTGAGCCAAGCCACAGTGTCTGTGAATGATACAAATAATGAAGCGTTTTTTCCCGCTCTGAGCTTGTTGTAGATGCCAAACCAAATCAAACGGCAGAAAGTTGGCTGAATCTACAGAACGAAATGAAGGAGATCGGC
>NW_015687172.1:0-215 GCF_001515625.1 Sinocyclocheilus rhinocerous
TTTTTTTATGGCTTCTTTCATTTATTTAGTTAAAAATAGTGTAAAAATGCCTTGATTATTAAAGCTACTTTTTATTATTAGCTATATTTTAGATCTTAAATTTAAATACTTTGCATGATAAATATGATTAAAATGTAGATATAGTTTTTTTACACTTCCGTTCAATAGACTGGGTTTGGTTCTCAACAAGTCTGCATTTATCTAATCAAAAACAA
>NW_015687173.1:0-215 GCF_001515625.1 Sinocyclocheilus rhinocerous
TTTTTGTTATGCATCTAATGCATCTTTTGCACAGAGCTGGATTGGACCAATGAGATCTCACGATGGGCAGGTCTACCCAGTGAGACACTGGACAAATAAAAATACACTGAATAGGTCTTGATATGCAAATATGTCATATGTTAATGAGGTCAACTGATTGGCTTAACTTGCTGTCTATAAATGGTCTGCGTGGAGCGACGAGGAGATCTGAGCAC
>NW_015687174.1:0-215 GCF_001515625.1 Sinocyclocheilus rhinocerous
AAACTTATGTTAGAGCTTCAATGCACAGCCTTGTCAGTTTACAGCATCTGTGAACACTAATGCTGAGTTAGTGCTTCTGGCCAAATGAAGAGAAAGCAAGCCCACATATGCTGCAAAGCTTCTCCCTCAGTGAGAGAAAGTTGCTTTATTCCATGTTAAGAGGAAAGCATGCCAATAAGAACGATGTTTCTGACTTATGTAGCGAATCAGCTCAC
>NW_015687175.1:0-215 GCF_001515625.1 Sinocyclocheilus rhinocerous
TTTATTTTTTCAAATAAACTGCTGTTAAACTTTTAACTTATCAAAGAAAACAACAACTGAAAAACAAATTAACCAGCAAAAACTGTTCAACACATTCATAATAATAAGATGACCATAATAATAAGAACCATTATTAATAATTAAAAAACAATAATAATCGAGCACCAAATATGATTTCTGAAGGGTCATGTGACACTGAAGACTAGAGTAATTAT
>NW_015687176.1:0-215 GCF_001515625.1 Sinocyclocheilus rhinocerous
AAATTAGGGACTTCACGTCCCCTCAGGGCTTTCCAGAGGATGCTCTGCCTCATGTCGGCCGACCTCCTCTGTGATTCCTCTGGGCCTGCTCAACATGCCGCCCCTTCAGTACTGGCTCAAAGCCCATGTCCCGTCCCACGCTCTGCGCCTGGGATGTTTTCATCTCAGGTTAACCCACCGCTGCATCAGAGCCGTGGCCCCTTGGAAAACCTCTC
>NW_015687177.1:0-215 GCF_001515625.1 Sinocyclocheilus rhinocerous
TTACAAAAAATATTTACAAATATATAATAAAAGTTTTATTGATAGATGCCACTCAGATGATGGACAGACGCCAAACGCTCATCTCACGACACGGACGAGGTTTATGATAAATTGCAAACTGTATGTAAACGGCCAGTTTTAAAGGAGACATATTATGCCCCTTTTTACAGTATGTAATGTAAGTCTCTGGTGTCCCCAGAATGTGTCTGTGAAGT
>NW_015687178.1:0-215 GCF_001515625.1 Sinocyclocheilus rhinocerous
TTTTTGGGAAAAAAAATGTGTATACATACACATCAAAACATCAATAGTAATGGCGTGGGAACAAAACCACTCTATCATTGCAAACTAAATGGACAAAGGAGTTGTCAAAAGGTAAACAGAGGGTTTGCAGGGCATCCATTAAAACACTGCGTCAACAGTCCTGAGACTCGTGCTATTTTCCCATTTCCCCACACACTCTATCTCACCACCGAGAC
>NW_015687179.1:0-215 GCF_001515625.1 Sinocyclocheilus rhinocerous
TTTGAAAAGCCCTAAATTAAAGATTTTTATATTTGAATTGATTATAAAATTTCTGTGCATTTGGATTACAGAGATTTAACATGAATAAATGTGATGCATATTTACAAAAATAAATAAATAAATAAAAACATGGCATAGTTTATGAGCTATTTGCATCGATTAGATTTTTTTTTTTTTAAATAATCACGTATTTAAAATGCATTTATTCAAATTTT
>NW_015687180.1:0-215 GCF_001515625.1 Sinocyclocheilus rhinocerous
TTTTGTTATATTTTGGATTAGATTTTATTTTTAGATTTTCTGCTTTCGTGTTAATTTTAGTTAAAGTTTTAGCCATTTTGCTGTGCATTTTTTAGTAGTTTTTAAAAATGTCTATATATTTTTAATTAATTTTTAGTTCAGTTTAAATTTTTATTTTTTTTTAGAACATCAAGTTAAACTAAATGAAAATGTGAAATGTTGCCTTGGACAAAAGC
>NW_015687181.1:0-215 GCF_001515625.1 Sinocyclocheilus rhinocerous
AGATAAACATTTAAGTAACGTTATATTTTGGGTGAAAATAAAGTTCGTCGAATGTTGTAAGAAACGATTTTGTAACTTTTAAATAACATTCTATTCGCAACAAGAAAATGACAATTCAATGTTTTAGAAACATTTCCAAACAATGTTCCAACAATGTTTTAATAACCTACATTTGTTCCCTGGGTATTCAGATATGGAGTGTGTTATGATAAAGC
>NW_015687182.1:0-215 GCF_001515625.1 Sinocyclocheilus rhinocerous
TCCATTATATGTGCATTTTGTATGGATTCTAATTTAGTTAATACAAACATTTTCAATAATAATAATAATAAACTGTGAACGTTAGTGAAAGGATCACAACAGAGAACATTCTCATAACTTTTGCCAACATTCTGCCAAGGTTTTCAAAGTTCTGAACAAACATTCTTTCTGTAACGTTAACAGAACACATGTGTTTAATGTTTTCTGTTCTTCAA
>NW_015687183.1:0-215 GCF_001515625.1 Sinocyclocheilus rhinocerous
GTGTGTGTGTGTGTGTGTGTATGTGTGTGTGTGTGTGTGTGTGTTCTGACCCTGAGCTGTGGTGGGTGTGCTGAGTCCACTGCCGTCCGGTGGGAAGCGCGTGTTGTTGATCAGCAGGTCGAATTTGGTGCTACGGCAGGTGTTTGTGCAGAGAGTGCTGTGCTGATAGAAATCCAGCTGACCCGAGTCCATCATCTTCCTTCATGACACACACA
>NW_015687184.1:0-215 GCF_001515625.1 Sinocyclocheilus rhinocerous
ATAGAATGGACCTACTGGCTTGGAAACAAGCATAAGGAAGGATTACTTGTTCGTTTATTAAAGGATATTCGGCACCAGTTTCCCTGTTAGCTAATAATTGTAAGTCATGTGTAGGGTATAGAGTGTAGAAACTGGAATTATATGTTAGTTGCAGGATTTTTTGTGAGCAGGAGCCTAAAGCTTCAGCTATCTTAAAGAAAAAAGATGATGGATCC
>NW_015687185.1:0-215 GCF_001515625.1 Sinocyclocheilus rhinocerous
TTTTGGTTGACACTAGTGGTGCAGAAAACACCAACTGTAAGAGATTTGCACACTGAGTCCGAAATTATCGTCCGAAATTTTCGCACGTTAAAAAAATAAATATGACCTAATGTTGTGTCAATCACGTTTACACACTGCCTCCAAAACTTTCGTCTGTAATAAAAAATTCGGACCAGGTTCGATTTTCTGCGTTGTCGCATCCGTAGCAAGCATTT
>NW_015687186.1:0-215 GCF_001515625.1 Sinocyclocheilus rhinocerous
TTGACAAAGTGTTAACTTTGCATCTTAAGAAAGTAGTGGGCTGGGTAGTTCATCCGGATCAGACCTGTGGAGTCCCAGGTACATCAGGTAGCCTTAATTTAGCTTTAATCTGTGATGTGATCAGCTGGGCTGAACCTCCATATGGAGCGGTTCAAATCTATATAGAAATTATGGTGTTGCTTTTTTAACCTCAAATCCTAATATCTTGCTGAAGG
>NW_015687187.1:0-215 GCF_001515625.1 Sinocyclocheilus rhinocerous
TTGAAACAACACCAAGTTTCTCCTGCAAATTATATACAATTATTTATTTATTTTTAATTTTGGTTAGTTTTGAGCAAAAGCGTAATTGTTAGAACTAATACACATTATTAAAGTTCTTTTTTTAAATTAGACTGCATTGAAAGCTTTGCAAATAACTACAATAAAATCAGTCTCTACTGTTTTTTATTTTTATTTATTTTATTTTTTTTTTTTTT
>NW_015687188.1:0-215 GCF_001515625.1 Sinocyclocheilus rhinocerous
TTCAAAGTCAGCTCAGTAAGCAGAAAGCTAAAAAGACAGAGAAACATGTGCCACTGCAAAGTGATGATGTGCTTGAATTGAAGAAACAGATTGCAGAACTTCAGAGTCAGTTCACAATGCTAGGATCCCAGAAGCCTCTAAAGCAAGAAGAAGACCGTGTGACCAAACAGGCTTGCTCTAAGCCCACTGCTTCAGCTGTTGTGCAAAAGTCCCAA
>NW_015687189.1:0-215 GCF_001515625.1 Sinocyclocheilus rhinocerous
ACTGCATCTAAACTTAGAAGTGATTCTCAGTTGTGCATGTTGTTTGACACTCATATCTGCTTCAGTCAAAGTTTTCTCCCATCAATGTCACAACAGTACCACCCCCACTCCTCGCCCACTGTCAGTGTTGTGCATCCAACTTTTTCCGAGCGTCTTTGATGTATTTCTTTGGTGTTGCAATTTAGAGCTCTGAGAATTTTTAGATCAAGACGTGC
>NW_015687190.1:0-215 GCF_001515625.1 Sinocyclocheilus rhinocerous
TTGTGCACAGTATGCGTACTGCAAATATAGTATGAGTAGTAAGCTTGTGTAATATTATGGATTGAAACACTTTATACACTGGAATACTAGCATACTGTGCATACTGTACTGCATACTGAATACTTTTTAGTATTCCATGCATACAGACAATTCACATACTGTGCACAGATTGCATACTGCAAATATAGTATGAGTAGTATGCTAGTGTAATATTT
>NW_015687191.1:0-215 GCF_001515625.1 Sinocyclocheilus rhinocerous
AGAATGCTTTATCAGGCCACTTAGGGGTGACTAAAACTTTCCATCGAATTTCCAAGTATTTTTTTTGGCCGGGTCTAAAGTCATCAGTGTCCAAATTTGTGCGTTCTTGCCCTACTTGTCAATTGGCAGGTAACCCAAACCAAGTCGTTCAGCCAGCTCCCCTTAACCCAATTCCAGTTCTTGGTGAGCCATTCGAGCGATTAATTATTGACTGT
>NW_015687192.1:0-215 GCF_001515625.1 Sinocyclocheilus rhinocerous
TACCCAATCAAGAAAAGTCTATCCTGTTTAGACGAAAAAAGTTTTAAAAAGGTGTTTTCAAACAAGTCAGAAAATTCGATGAGCAAATTACGTTGTGTTGTTATTGGCTGGGAGATTTGGTTGTGTATCATGAGACAAAGCTTGTGCCTCATGCCAAATGTATGAAAGTTAAAAAAACATAGGAGTTACATGACAGGTATCTTTCACAGGTACGC
>NW_015687193.1:0-215 GCF_001515625.1 Sinocyclocheilus rhinocerous
TTGTGTGGTTATCCTAAATGTAAGTGCAAATGTTTGGGTAAATGACAATTCCTGTGTGTAAACATTTTCACACACAGTTAGTCAAAAGATAATCTTTTCTGATTGGGTTATAAAACTTTGACTTTGTTTGCTGTTGTTTTATGTATTGTAGATTTGTGTTCTGGACTCTCGTTGTTTAAGGACGTACCAAAGCAGCTTCATCAGTTCATGACCTT
>NW_015687194.1:0-215 GCF_001515625.1 Sinocyclocheilus rhinocerous
TTCTTTGGCATCTACCAAAAAAAAAAGAAAAAAAAGCAAGACTTATGTAAAAATGTTTTTATAACATTTTAATGAAAACAAAAAAACATTTTAAAACAAATGTAAACAGTTATATTTAAAAAAAAAAGATAAAAATTGATATGTCCCTGAAATATCACTCACTCAAATATAATTTTTTTGTGAAAACTTCACTCAATTTCTGGTAGAATTCTTAT
>NW_015687195.1:0-215 GCF_001515625.1 Sinocyclocheilus rhinocerous
TGAATGATTCATCCATGTATGGTCTGGTGATGTATGCCGAACTTCCCCAATTATTTAGTTCACTCAAACTCTGCACCTCTACAATCGTCCACAAGCTCACATTCAATATTGAGTGAAATGCCATTGTTGACGGCAGCATTGAATCTTCGCCACTCAGTCCGTCAGCTAATATGAAACTGATACTAAAACCACCAGCAGGTGGCTGCAAATCATTG
>NW_015687196.1:0-215 GCF_001515625.1 Sinocyclocheilus rhinocerous
TGATGCCTATTTGCATTCATTATAACATTTTCCAGCAGCTTTAATAATTTTTCAGCCTCTAAAATGCACAGCGGCTCATACAGGAAGTGCTATAACGAAAACTTACGTGACTTGCACATGCATATGAAGTAAATGATGTTGTATTTTGGTTAATTGCTTGTTAAACAACTAACAGAAGTGCAGTGTGATTTACCTTTATAATAGGAACTGTCCTC
>NW_015687197.1:0-215 GCF_001515625.1 Sinocyclocheilus rhinocerous
TGATGCCTATTTGCATTCATTATAACATTTTCCAGCAGCTTTAATCATTTTTCAGCCTCTAAAATGCACAGCAGCTCATACAGGAAGTGCTATAACGAAAACGTACGTGACTTGCACATGCATATGAAGTAAATGATGTTGTATTTTGGTTAATTGCTTGTTAAACAACAAACAGAAGTGCAGTGTGATTTACCTTTATAATAGGAACTGTCCTC
>NW_015687198.1:0-215 GCF_001515625.1 Sinocyclocheilus rhinocerous
TTGTGTGAAAATAAATCATACAAGTCGTTTATTTTGTTAAAAAATGGTATAAATGTATGAGCTGGCAAGAGGGGCCTTTTACCCCACACACGGGGTAAAAGGCTCAGCAGCACGGGGTAAAAGGCACACAGTACTGATACAAATACTTCAGCTAAAATAATATATATATTTTTTTTAATAATGTCCAAGTTAATACTTGTTCAAAACAATCACTT
>NW_015687199.1:0-215 GCF_001515625.1 Sinocyclocheilus rhinocerous
CTCCATACACCATAATGGTAAAACAAAAAAACAGGTTTTTAACATATTTGCAAATGTATTAAAAATAAAAACTTAAATGATTCCATTGCATACGTATTCATCTGGGACCGTTGAAATTTTGCTCAGGAGCATTCATATTGCTGTTACTACACTTTTGAGTGAAGTTAACTTGTGGCAAATTCAATTGAATGGGTATGATTTGGAAAGGCACACAC
>NW_015687200.1:0-215 GCF_001515625.1 Sinocyclocheilus rhinocerous
TGATTCGTGAAAACGGGCACATTTTAAATACAAGAAAGTGTAGATCGTGTCAAAGGCTGATTTGCATAGAATGCATTATGAATTTTCCATCATGACATTGAGTTGACTTTTATGTTTGGCCTTTGATGGGGGGAAACACACAAGCATTTTTAACACAAGTACAAATGTTATTTTCTGTAATTGGCTGCTATGAAGGATAAAGTAGTGTCAAACTG
>NW_015687201.1:0-215 GCF_001515625.1 Sinocyclocheilus rhinocerous
TCCACCTCAATGGCACAACCATGAACTGCCATAGACTACCTGAAGAATAATGGACATATAATACTCCAGATCTGATTGAAATCTGACCGACTAGCTGCAATGAAATTTCTGGGAGTCAAGAAGCACTGACTGTTTAGAGCTAGTTGGAGGTTAGTTTTTTTTCCCCCCCTAAAGCAATAATTTAGTATTTAAAGCTGCAGTCCGTAAGTTTTGCC
>NW_015687202.1:0-215 GCF_001515625.1 Sinocyclocheilus rhinocerous
TGAATTATTTTATTCTCCCGCATCCCGCACACACACACACACAAGTCTCTGCACTCGCCTATCAAGTCTTGTCCCACGCCGCACTCTGTTGCGTCGGGTCTCGCGAGAGAGCAGGGGCCGGATTCACGAAACATTCTTAAGAAGGAATTTCTTCTCAACTGCCATTTTCTTCTTATTTTTAAACTTAAGAAAAAAGTCAAGAATATTTTGTATTC
>NW_015687203.1:0-215 GCF_001515625.1 Sinocyclocheilus rhinocerous
TCCACCTCAATGGCACAACCATGAACTGCCATAGACTACCTGAAGCATAATGGACATATAATAATCCAGATCTGATTGAAATCTGACCGACTAGCTGCAATGAAATTTCTGGGAGTCCAGAAGCACTGACTGTTTAGAGCTAGTTGGAGGTTAGTTTTTTTTTCCCCCCCAAAGCAATAATTTAGTATTTAAAGCTGCAGTCCGTAAGTTTTGCC
>NW_015687204.1:0-215 GCF_001515625.1 Sinocyclocheilus rhinocerous
GAATGCCCTTGTGTTCTCATTTGCACGAGACTCACGTTATTGTCCTTTGTTTCTTTAGGGCACCGTGATGATGACACACGGAGCATGCCTGATGTGCGCAGTGAGTACACAAACACATTCATGGTGTTGTTAAGGAAACAACAGGAGCATAGCTGGTGCTGTCACAGACCACTTGGCCAAGCTTTGTTGATATTTATCAGTACTGAAACTATGCA
>NW_015687205.1:0-215 GCF_001515625.1 Sinocyclocheilus rhinocerous
TGATTAATGAACATTAAAGTCATTATATTTGTAGTATGAAAAGTCGTATGAGTTGTGAGATGTTATTTCATATTTAGTTAAAATGTCAAGTAATACACAGGACACTTTCTATGAACTGGGTACAAACTGGAGTCTAAAACTGAAAATTTCGGTCCCACTTTATATTGTGTCCCTAATATCTGTGTACTTACATAGTAACTAGATGTGTACATAGT
>NW_015687206.1:0-215 GCF_001515625.1 Sinocyclocheilus rhinocerous
CTGTTTTTGGACATGGTAATAGGCTATCCACCTTATTTTACAACAGGCAAGTAAGCTATTTTCTGTGAATGTGTGAGACTTCCAATTCAGCTGCTATAAATATCTAGAAGAATAAAGTACAATAAACGGTAAAACTATGTGTGTATAATAACAATAAAATATGATAAGAAATAACAGTTTGCAATATGAAGCCACACAATGTTTAGTTTTGTACC
>NW_015687207.1:0-215 GCF_001515625.1 Sinocyclocheilus rhinocerous
TGCAAATTATTTTATGCATTTATTTTTATTTTATAAATTTATTTATATTTTTATTTTATTTTACATATTTAATTTTTTTTTATTTATTTTTTTTACACATTCTCATTCTGAATGAAGATGCATTGATTTTATGGGTTTGATGGTGGGTTTAAAATGTAAAATGTGAGCTGACACTCCTGCAAAATCATCTACAACATTTATAGAAATTGCCCATC
>NW_015687208.1:0-215 GCF_001515625.1 Sinocyclocheilus rhinocerous
TGAGGGAGAAGGACAGGGTCTTCCTCCTCGATGCCCCGCTTGCGCATTCTGGCCTGTTTGGCGACGCCTTCAAATCCGTTGTCGAACAGGTACCAGGAGGCTCATAAACAAGCGGCGGCGTTTCAGCGGTTCCTCCCTCGCTGCTCTCCAACTCTGGGGGCTGCCGGGCAGGAGCAGCCCCCTCCGCGTACCAGCTCCTCGTACAGGGAGGCCCA
>NW_015687209.1:0-215 GCF_001515625.1 Sinocyclocheilus rhinocerous
AACATTTTCTTTAATTGAAATAAATACATTTTAGATGAAAAAAATTGATGAAAACTCCTAATGTTGTCTTTGCAAGTAACTGAAAATAATTTAAAGAACTGAAATTGCTAAAAACATTTTTTTAAATGAAAAAAAAAAAATTACTACTGAACCTGAAAACAAATTAAAGCTACATAGACATGTTAGAATAAACTAATAAAAATAACAGTCACTAC
>NW_015687210.1:0-215 GCF_001515625.1 Sinocyclocheilus rhinocerous
TGCCTTGCTCAAGGGCACAATGGTGATAGCTCATGGCTAGTCTCAACCTCAGACGGCGCACCATTGGACCGCCTACAATCTGTTCACTGACCGCCGGATGGATACTGCACACACAAAATGGGCAAGTTTTTATAAATTGTGGTTAGAAGCTACCAGACTGGTACAATGAATGCATTCTACAGAGAAAAAAAGTTATAATATTTATTTAAGGAATT
>NW_015687211.1:0-215 GCF_001515625.1 Sinocyclocheilus rhinocerous
TGCCAACTAATTTTCAGAGAAAGTTGCTAAAGGAAGGTCGATTTGCTGCTAAAAGTTGCTAAATTATGTTGTGATGTCATTGCGCAATGACGTCATTGCGGAATCACGACGCAAAATTGTGTCGCATCATCAAATCTCTGCAAAAAAATAAAAAATTATATACGTTAATTTAGATTTGTTTGTAACATGCATGATATAATATTAAAATATGAATA
>NW_015687212.1:0-215 GCF_001515625.1 Sinocyclocheilus rhinocerous
TGCCGCTTCCCAAGGGCTGATGGACTATTAATACTTTGGCTAATTCGATCAATCCATTCAGATTTGCCTTGTCCTGCTCCGTTGTGGCAGAGCTTTGATTAAGATGCACATGGCCACCGGTGCCATTTTCTGCGCATATTGTGCCCCAGGGAGCGATTCAGCGCGTGCATGGACTACCGTGTCTGGGATATCAGCGCGCTTATGAGCTTTAATGC
>NW_015687213.1:0-215 GCF_001515625.1 Sinocyclocheilus rhinocerous
ATCCTGCAAACAGATCATAAATGTTCTTGGCTGAGGATGTTTTTTTAGCAGTAGTAAACATATCTAGTGTTACAGCTCCTTGTTTTAAGGATAGCTGGTTGTTTGATTGCATTATGTGCTAAGCTTTTTGTTGTTTTTTACACATTTATGTATAAAGTTTTGTTGCGTAATTATAAAAGCATCTTATCAATAGTTGATAAGGTCACATATTTTAC
>NW_015687214.1:0-215 GCF_001515625.1 Sinocyclocheilus rhinocerous
TGTAAAGACAGCATTTATAAACTGCAAATGTTTTCACGAAAATGCAATCTATTAATATAATCTACAAATCAATAAATACTTAATTTAAAGCATAAATACCTAAATATGAATTGTCTAATTAGCATTATTTTATGAATTTGTAGTGTTAGTTTTGAGTGTTTTTGGCTTATCAGGTCATTTAAGGTCATTAACTATAGGTGCGTTCGACTTGAAGC
>NW_015687215.1:0-215 GCF_001515625.1 Sinocyclocheilus rhinocerous
TGAAGTGTACACCACTCTTCTGTGACTGTAGTTCCAGCCCACTGAAACCTCGCCCGGGCTGGATCCCTGTTACAGCACTGAAACTGATGTGACTGTAACACGGATTTGCCGGTTTGAAAACGGATCCGGCGTGGAGTCAGCTGCTGTCTGGGACTTTACTTCCAAAATCGATACTAATACAGAGTTCTGGCATGAAACTCTAGATGGCGCAGTCC
>NW_015687216.1:0-215 GCF_001515625.1 Sinocyclocheilus rhinocerous
TGCCAGGTGCTGTTCTTTCATCCTTGCTGAGATGTCCGTCAGGCAGTCTGAGATCCGAGCAGTTAGCCGTTGGATCATCTGATTGAAATAAAAGGTAGAGCTGTGTGTTATCAGCATAGCAGAGGTAGGAGAAACCATGTTCCTGAATGATGGATCCCAGTGATTTAGCATATATAGAGAAGAGGAGGGGTCCAAGAACTGATCCCTGAGGAACC
>NW_015687217.1:0-215 GCF_001515625.1 Sinocyclocheilus rhinocerous
TAATTTAAAGTGAAATAAAACTTAAACTAAAATGAAAATGAAAAGCAAAAATACAAAAATATACAAAATATTAATAAATACTATGTAAATAATGATAAAATAACACTGGTTAAAGGAAATGACTAAAACAAGTAACATGTAACAGACCAAATGTTATCAAATTTAAACTTAAAAAAAAAAAAGTACAACATTTAATAATTTAAACAAAAATGGTC
>NW_015687218.1:0-215 GCF_001515625.1 Sinocyclocheilus rhinocerous
TGTCATAGTTAAAGGGACAGTTCACACCAAAATGAAAATTCTGTCGTCATTTACCCACCCTCATTTCAAATCCATAAGACTTTCGTTCATCTTTGGAACACAGTTTTGTTTTACACAAATGAAATTCAATCAAATCTGAAAGATTTCTGTCCCTCCACTGAAAGTCTATTCAACCAAAACTCTGACATTTTAAAACATTCATAAAGAGACGTTCA
>NW_015687219.1:0-215 GCF_001515625.1 Sinocyclocheilus rhinocerous
CGATTTGACGAGGATACAGCGCATCAGATAAGCACAACCCATACATCTGTGTCGGCATAAAGATTGCAAGCAACGGTGATTAGACTGAGTTGAAAGTGCAACATTTCAAGTTAAAATCAGAAAGTGCTCTGCCACAACCGTCAAGTTAAGGTGGTTAGAGAAGTGATTAAACTTGGAAATTGCAACAAGGACTTAAATCTAATTTCCTTGCTTAC
>NW_015687220.1:0-215 GCF_001515625.1 Sinocyclocheilus rhinocerous
TGTCCCTTGAGGGGCTCCGTAGAGCACTAGTAATCCAGATTTGGAGATCTGAAAAAGTGTGCATCAGGATCAGGGTGATCCAATCCAGTTTTGCTTTGAAAAACCGGCACAAAAGTAAGACGGGTCACCTGATCCTGATATCAAAGCATGGCCAGGTGATTGTGATGCAGAGCTGTCTGGTGTTTTCAGGAGGAGTGCGGCGCTCATCTGTCCGT
>NW_015687221.1:0-215 GCF_001515625.1 Sinocyclocheilus rhinocerous
CAACAGGGAGGACTTCAGAGGCTGGAGCTTCATGAAGATCATGGATCTCTACAATAGGGATATGTTATAGAGAAGTCTGAATACAAATAATATAAATAAAATATTGCACTCGCATCACAGTATTTTTTCAATTAGGGAAAAAAATAAACATGTCCAAACAATGTAAATCACTTTGTTTCTGAATTGAAATTTGTACTTAGTTGGTAATGACACCT
>NW_015687222.1:0-215 GCF_001515625.1 Sinocyclocheilus rhinocerous
TTGGAAACAGGGATATTAAAACAAATAAAATACATCAACTGAAATTAAATCAAATTAAGCCTATTTCAGCTAGTTGCCAAGGCAACATTTCTAATTTGTGTTTAATTTACCTTCTTGTACTACAATAATTAAAAACTAAAATACATTTATAGTAGCAGAAATATTTCATTTAGAAAAAAACTTTCTTTTTAATCTGTTGGACCTGTAATTTGCCA
>NW_015687223.1:0-215 GCF_001515625.1 Sinocyclocheilus rhinocerous
CGGCGCGTCTCGTGGGCTAGACTAACAAACATTAAAATGCAACAATGTCACTTACATCATTATCACCGTGTCTCGTGCGTCACTGATAAGGCTCCCTGACGCACACATAACATTTGATTTGACTATTTTTACATTCAAATGCATGTTTATTTTAAATTCGACTAATATACATTTTTTTATTCACAATCACAGGCAGTCACAGCACTCAATTCAGC
>NW_015687224.1:0-215 GCF_001515625.1 Sinocyclocheilus rhinocerous
TGTTGAGACAAATAGTCTTTGGTTGAGATCACGAGAAAATTAAGTCGTGATCACAAGAAAACAAGAAAGAAAAATAATTATAATCCATAGCCTCTTAGGACTTCCGAAAAATTCAAATACACTCAGAAAAAAGCAAATAAAAAAGAAAAACGATGAATGTTGGTTCGTCGTAGTCTTCGAAAGTTTTGAAAAAAGTTTAAAAAGTTTTGACGTTT
>NW_015687225.1:0-215 GCF_001515625.1 Sinocyclocheilus rhinocerous
CGGATCACATGAAATTCCACACTGGAGAGCTGCTGCACACGTGTGGTCATTGCGGGAAGAGTTTTGTACAAGCAGTCAGTCTTAAATCACATCTGCGTTCTCATTCTGGAGAAAGACCATTTAACTGTGATCAGTGCGGTAAAACGTGTTTTTTTGGGCAGAATCCCTGAAGAGGCACCTGAACGTTCATACACAGGAGAAGCCTCATGTGTGTT
>NW_015687226.1:0-215 GCF_001515625.1 Sinocyclocheilus rhinocerous
ACTTCCTTGGTGACAGGAAGTGGTTTGCTGGGGACAAGGTAAATATGCATAATGTTTGGAAGCACTTTATTTTGTCCATTTCAAGTGGCAGGATATAACAGTATATCTAATAAAATTATTAGTTTGACATACTCATCCCACTGTCTCATCCTGTAGATCACATTTGTGGACTTCATCATGTATGAGCTGTTGGATCAGCATCGTATGTTTGACCC
>NW_015687227.1:0-215 GCF_001515625.1 Sinocyclocheilus rhinocerous
TGTTGAGCTTATGAATGCAGTGTCCAATCAGAAGCGTTCAGATGAGTCATCGATGAAACGCTGTGGAGGTTTGTTTAGTGCGCGCACTTGCTGACTGAATTCTGCACTCTCTCATCTCATTGCAAATTCTCTAATCATAAGCAACAGAGTGCAAATGTACATACAATGTCATTAAGAGATTAATTTCACAGTGTAGACAGCTTCATTGATTATAG
>NW_015687228.1:0-215 GCF_001515625.1 Sinocyclocheilus rhinocerous
TTTTGACAGAAAAGGGAGATTTGAGATCGGTCTGTAATTAACTAACTCTCTAGGATTAAGTTGTGTTTTTTTTAATGAGATGCTTAATAACAGCCAGTTTTAAGGTTTTTGGGACACATCCTAATGACATTCACAAATTAATAATTTTCAGAAGAGCATATATATCTATCTCTATCTATCTGTCTATCTATCTGTCTGTCTATCTATCTATCTAT
>NW_015687229.1:0-215 GCF_001515625.1 Sinocyclocheilus rhinocerous
AAAGAGAGAGGAATGAAAGCTTTACAAAAACATTTTTATGTTAAAATGCAACAGCTTAAACCGCCAGTGGCTCTTACACATTCTGCAAAGGAAAATCTAATTTTCCTGCAACCTGGAGGTGCACCGGCTTTGTTTGAGAAAGAGGAGTTTCTCCCTTCTCCAAATAGGACGTGCTTGGAACGTCGACAGCTGAATCTTAAGCCTTGGTGCTGAGC
>NW_015687230.1:0-215 GCF_001515625.1 Sinocyclocheilus rhinocerous
AAGTGTGCATTAGCTGATCAGACAGCCGATGTAAATGGACCGTATCTAGTAGGATGAACAGAAGAAACAGGAAAAGAGAAAATTTAAGTGCTTTGAGGACTGAGGAGAAGGTTGAACCCTCAGGTGGTGTGACTCTCATGGAGAAGGATGTGCCCATCGCTCGCCGCCCGCCAGCTGGGACTCACTACACTGCTGGAATGTAAGGAGGAGGGAGC
>NW_015687231.1:0-215 GCF_001515625.1 Sinocyclocheilus rhinocerous
ATCAGACAGTAATACCTTGGCATTGTGACACACACTGATCAGCCAGAACATTACAACCACCTTTCTAATATCATGTAGGTTCCCCTTGTGCTGCCAAAATGAGGCAAGGACTCCACGAGAGCTCTGAATGAATCCTGTAGTTTCTGGCACCAAGACACGAGCAGCAGATCCATTTTTCCATCTTAAAAAATATATCTAAATTACGACCTATGCTC
>NW_015687232.1:0-215 GCF_001515625.1 Sinocyclocheilus rhinocerous
GAAAAAAACACACACTGAAAACACAACATGTGCGATTAAAGTATCGGGGACAAATAAGTAATTTAGTAAATGTGCCGCCCGATAAAATCGCAACCACTGTTGCTATGGTTACCTGTTCGGAGCAGCGCGACTTTTGCTAGAGATACGAACAATCTAAGCAGTTAGCGAACGTTGTGTATGTAATTGTTCTTCGAAAACTTCGCCATGTGCAGTGA
>NW_015687233.1:0-215 GCF_001515625.1 Sinocyclocheilus rhinocerous
GATACCACAGAAACCATATATCTGGCAACACTCATTAAACCTATATGAGGAGGAATTGCTCTGTTTTGACCATTTTGTGATCACAAATTATGCAAAAATCTGCCCTTCCTTTGTGGCTTCATGCCACATGGCAAAACCAGCTTGGTTAGTCTTTAGTTAGTCTTTGGTCCAAATGTTATTCGGTCATACACACTAGCTGCTGTGCTTTGGCATAA
>NW_015687234.1:0-215 GCF_001515625.1 Sinocyclocheilus rhinocerous
CTCACTTGTGTCTGGAGTGCGGCAAGACTTTCCGTCTGATCTCTAGCTTGAAAAAGCACCTGAGGATCCACACTGGAGAGAAACCGTATCCGTGCACGGTCTGTGGCCGCCGTTTCCGCGAGTCTGGGGCTCTTAAGACTCACCTCCGCATCCACACGGGTGAGAAACCGTATTCCTGCTCCGATTGCGGAACGCAGTTTCGTCATCTCGATGGC
>NW_015687235.1:0-215 GCF_001515625.1 Sinocyclocheilus rhinocerous
TTTTTTTTTTTTTTCGCTTCTCTACAAATTATTCAAGATTGTGCTTAGAATGCTTTCCATTGGCGCCTCTTACCAAATTACTGTAACTCGGTCTGCTGAATCACAGTTAGATTAGTAGAAAGCAGAATGCATACTATGTAGGGCTGCACGATAAATTGTGTAAAATCATTTTGAATTGTATTTAAAGGGGTCATATGATGCGATTTCAATTTTTC
>NW_015687236.1:0-215 GCF_001515625.1 Sinocyclocheilus rhinocerous
TGAGTTGAAATTATTTATAACATTTTATCTGTATATTACCTTAAAAAAATAGTTCACTCAAAAATGAAAATTTGCTGAAAATGTACTACTCAGCCTCAGGTCATCCAAGATGTAGATGAGTTTGTTTCGTCGTTGGAACAGACTGAAGGAAGTTTACATGCATCACTTGATAACCAATGGATCCTCTGCAGTAAATGGGTGCCGTCAGAATGAGA
>NW_015687237.1:0-215 GCF_001515625.1 Sinocyclocheilus rhinocerous
GAACTGAATGAACTAATCAAGGGAACTAAGGAAAACTAGGTCAAGAGACTGAAACAAGGCAGGAGAACAGAAAAACACTGTGACAGTCAGCTTGATCACTGAGTCATAAAATATTTTAAATATATACCAAAAATCTGAAACAGGGTTTGATGGCAGTTAGCTTTGCTTTATGCAAATGAAATTTGCATTGGAATATTAATTATTTTTTAGTGTCA
>NW_015687238.1:0-215 GCF_001515625.1 Sinocyclocheilus rhinocerous
GAATAAATGCACTTTTGCAACCTATGTGACTATACAATGGGGAAAATGAACATAATTGGGAATTATTGGAAATAATATTAGGATTTTCAGTTTTGTCTTGTGAACTTCCTAAAGGTTCTACCAGTTTTCATAATGTTAAATTAGTTGAAATTTTTTTATATATATATATCTCTCCAAGAGCACCGTTCTTTGCTTTACGAATTTGCAGGTCAATC
>NW_015687239.1:0-215 GCF_001515625.1 Sinocyclocheilus rhinocerous
GAATAAGCGAATTTGAAGCGTTTGATGCCCATATGTACATAACTGCCCAGAAATGCTTCTTCAGCGAGAATCTGTTATAAAACACTTGCTGTACATTAATTTTAACAACTACATGAATATACAGAACTGTGTTCAAGCATAAATATGATGTTATAGCGATCCGTGCGCCATGAGTGCAGATTTGTTTGCGCATCAATAATAACGGACACATGCAC
>NW_015687240.1:0-215 GCF_001515625.1 Sinocyclocheilus rhinocerous
GAACAAGAAACATAACCCAAAACACCACATTACATATCCCCCCCTGTAAGGGCGGCTCCAGACGCCCAAACAAATAAACAAAACCCAACAAGTCCAGGAGGGTGGTAGAGCAAAGGCGGAACAGGGGGAGGGATGGAGGGCCATGGCGGTGCAGGCAGAGCGGGGGGCCTTGGCGGAGCAGGCAGAGCGGGGGGCCATGGCGGGGCAGGCAGAAC
>NW_015687241.1:0-215 GCF_001515625.1 Sinocyclocheilus rhinocerous
GAAATAGAAATCTTTTGTACCATTATAAATGACTTTACTGTCACTTTTGATCACTTTAATGTGTCCTTGCTGAATAAAAGTATCAATTATACGGTCTCAAACTTCTGAACGGTAGTGTATGAATGTTCCAGTTCTTCTTGCTGTTTTCACTGTCATTATCACTGCTCGCTTCAGTGTGTGTCTCTGATTGGTCAATAGGCAGCAGTGGGTGTGGC
>NW_015687242.1:0-215 GCF_001515625.1 Sinocyclocheilus rhinocerous
CTACAATGAAACATATTTACCAATTGCCCTCTTCTATAATCAAGACTAAAAATAACGGAGGACAGTTGTCACATTATATGCCAGCGAAAATTGTAAAAAAAAATTCATCATAAAGTCTCATTTAAAGAAAAAATATTACCACCATTATTGCCCATGAAAAACACACACTTCAGAACCCTTTTGTGCATGTTGTCACGTGTATGTAACAAAAGTAA
>NW_015687243.1:0-215 GCF_001515625.1 Sinocyclocheilus rhinocerous
GACATGGCCACAAATCAACCTGTGCTTAGGGCAAAAATTGACACACATACCCCAGATATTAAAAATATTGAGAGGCAACTTTACAGCCAACTTTTTTTTTTTTAAATCAGATTGTTTGTTTTGGTGGGTTGTATGTGAAGTATTTGTGTTGTGTTTTATATTACTAGAACGGGGGCCGGATACTGACTTTTAATACTGACTTTTGCTCAAAAGTT
>NW_015687244.1:0-215 GCF_001515625.1 Sinocyclocheilus rhinocerous
GACCAGAACTAACTGTTGTACAAAATGCAGATTTTGCCCATTTTTAAAAAAAGAAAAGTGACAATGAAATTCAAAACAAACCAATATAAACCAACATTTGCATCAAATTAGTCATGACTTTAAACCAAACCAAAAGCAACCAAAAATAAAGATTACTTTAAAACAAACACCTGTTTTTAGAAAACAATTCATTTTATCCCCTTACAAGGTGTTTT
>NW_015687245.1:0-215 GCF_001515625.1 Sinocyclocheilus rhinocerous
GAATGACTGATTTAACCAGGGCCGTTGCTAGTGGGGTGAAAGGTGGTGACGACTATAGGGGCCCACGGCTGTGGAGGGCCCCCCGGCGATTTCAACCGACTGCCTGAGGCCAGCCTAAAAAGAAGCTCCGGACAGTTGACGGGCCACTGCTACGCGTCATCACAAAAGCTTATTATTTGCACGTTTTTAAGCCTTGCCAATTTAAACATTCAAGA
>NW_015687246.1:0-215 GCF_001515625.1 Sinocyclocheilus rhinocerous
GAATAATATTTTTTATATTTGATACAATCACACCGGTGTGATTAGTTCGTTCAGTGCGGCACAGCATCAGCTGCTATTCAAATCTGTGTTTGCGCTCTGGCTGTCGCTCAGCCAGAGACAGACGCGTTTGTACAGCGCTGCATTGTAACCAATCACACACGATTCTGTTAAGCTTATGAATGCAATGGCCAATCAGAGACGTTCAGATGAGTCAT
>NW_015687247.1:0-215 GCF_001515625.1 Sinocyclocheilus rhinocerous
GACTTCTACCAATCCCATGGATGAAAGTGACAAAGAGGAGAGTAAGGAGAAGATCTCTTGTCCTAGGGAGACATTGTCAGCGAATGAATTCCATTACCCAGATGAAGTCGTCCAAGAACCAGTCCAGGACCATGACACAGAGGTGGATTATTATTTCCCTCAAACTACACCAAGACGCATCATATCCTACCATAACCATTATTCGAGAAGTGCCT
>NW_015687248.1:0-215 GCF_001515625.1 Sinocyclocheilus rhinocerous
GAACGCACCACTCCCTCCCCCGGAGGAGGGCCGGGTGGAGAATCTATTGTTTCGTTTTTTTCCCGCTGTTGGCCTCACGGCCGATGGTGCCCAAATTCTCGACAAAAGAGCAGTTTTCTTTATCTCTGGGTCCCAGGAGGGCGTGGAGAGTTGCGGACGGACCAACGCTGGACCAGCAGTGAAATGTAAGTCAGGTCCGCTCCATGGACAGTGCA
>NW_015687249.1:0-215 GCF_001515625.1 Sinocyclocheilus rhinocerous
TCTTTAATCAAACAAGGGAACACACACGTAGCACAGGAGATTAGACATTTAACACTAGACGCTGGACAATGAAAACACAGGGCATAAATACTACGAACTAAACGAGGAAGCTTACAAGAAACACCTGGAAGAAATAAACATAATTAACACAAGGGAGAAACTAGGTCATTGAGCATGTGGGGGAGGAAAACAAACACAAAACGGTCGATGGGCGT
>NW_015687250.1:0-215 GCF_001515625.1 Sinocyclocheilus rhinocerous
GAGTGATGATCAGGTCAACACACACTGAGGTATAGAAATAAAAATTAAAAATAAAAAACTGTGCTGGTATCGGATCAGTATCGGTATGGTCCGATACTCAGAACTTTTAGTATTGGATTGGAATCGGTTCTGAAAAAATTGTATCGTGCCACCCCTAGTACTTGGAAAATCCTCTCCCCTGTAAAGGGTCCCTGGCTCCAAAAAGTTTGAAAACC
>NW_015687251.1:0-215 GCF_001515625.1 Sinocyclocheilus rhinocerous
GCATTTTCGTAATGCTTTGTAGTCTTTACAACTGCTCTTGAACATGTTCAATTACAGTTCCACATATACATGTTCTTTAATAAGTTGAATATCGCTTTGCATTTTTATTACGCTATATACTGATCTTGCGGTCTGGTCACATGATTAATGTCTATGTCCCACAATAAAGAAAAAAGACACGAAACATTTCATTGTAGCCAAATCCTTAAAAAAGC
>NW_015687252.1:0-215 GCF_001515625.1 Sinocyclocheilus rhinocerous
GACAAGCTCTCAGATGTACAGTACCACAGTTTCTCTTCCAGGAATAAGTCTCTGCAGAACCGTCTTGCACGTCTGCTTCTTCTCTCCCAGCTTCAGCTCCGACTGGCTCATCAGGCTGGATTGGTAATCGGGCATACCGGGCATTTTCCCGGCGGGCCGATGCACCTAAGGGGCAGTGTTGGGTAAGTTACTTCCAAAATGTAATACATTATATA
>NW_015687253.1:0-215 GCF_001515625.1 Sinocyclocheilus rhinocerous
GCAATAGAAATGCATGACTTGCAAGAATTCTTGCAGTTCATGCTACGATATTGAGTGAGGTTTTTTTAATGCCATGTATAGGAGTATGCAAGTAAGTATTCCTGCTATAATCAACAGAACAGTGCCAGTTATGACATGCCTTCAGCTGACAGTCACTTTTTTGTCTTTTCGTAATGTTATTGTAGCAAATAAAATACATTTACTTGCAAATATAA
>NW_015687254.1:0-215 GCF_001515625.1 Sinocyclocheilus rhinocerous
GCAACAATAATTGCAGCCATTTCAAGCGCAAAAGTTTAAGACATGTTTTTTTGGGCATTAAATAATGGCACAAATGCCAGTAATTTGACGAGCGTAAACATTAGTAAAATGCATTGCGTGATTCATTTGAATACTCTCCTTCCATAAATTTTGCATCTGGAAGAAAAACTCAAATGCATATTCAGTAAGGTCAAGTGCAAAAATAACTGTGTCCA
>NW_015687255.1:0-215 GCF_001515625.1 Sinocyclocheilus rhinocerous
GTCTATATTTGTCCTCTACGGATCCCCTTCATTAAGTGAATCATTGAGACTTTAACTTTAGCATTATAGCTAAAAGCAAGCCAAAAAGAAAGGACTCATGTTTTCCCTATGACACCACTAGAGGGCAGACATAAACTTCTCCAGTACAGAACATCGTCATGAATGAGAAATGCATGGACAATCGCCAACAGGAACAGCACACAATGACATTAAAC
>NW_015687256.1:0-215 GCF_001515625.1 Sinocyclocheilus rhinocerous
GCAGCGGTTGTCGGTCAGGAAAATTAACCGAAATGAGCATCCCTATTTCAGATATGAGTAATGTGTGTTATGGCTTTTTTTTTTAGTGACAGAATGGGGTGATGATGTGAGACCAATGTCTGAAGATGAAGCCATGGTCATAGTCAACCATCAATCTACAGGAGATGTGTGCACCCTAATGATGTGCTTGCAGGACAAGGGCACGGTAAGCACGC
>NW_015687257.1:0-215 GCF_001515625.1 Sinocyclocheilus rhinocerous
ATAGATAGATAGATAGATAGATAGATAGACAGATAGATAGCTAGAAGACATATAGATAGATAGATAGACAGAGAGACAGACATATAGATAGATAGATAGATAGATAGATAGAGAGACAGAGAGAGATGTACCATGGGTGAGGTAGATCCTCTGAATAATGAATCCATCATGGACACTAAGAAGGTAGATCAAGTTCTGCTAACACACACACACAC
>NW_015687258.1:0-215 GCF_001515625.1 Sinocyclocheilus rhinocerous
GCAGTTCCATTGTGGAATAATGAATGTGGAATAGCTATTAGAAACCGGAACAGAGCATTTAAGAAGATAAAAGCATGCACTCATAACTAGATCTAAATAACAGCAAGAAAGCACAAGCTCCAGTCAAGAACTGAAAAGTGAAGTTACTGGAGAGAATTCTGCAATACTATGAGAAACTTTGAACATAAAAGAGCCATTGCTAGGGCAAAGAAGAC
>NW_015687259.1:0-215 GCF_001515625.1 Sinocyclocheilus rhinocerous
ACTACAGTAAATCCATGGTAAATGATGGCGATGTGTAGATTAAAAAGCCTTCTGACTCCAGCCTTCTGACTAAATATCGTGATAATTATCGTTATCGAATTATCGCCCAGCCCTACGTCTATCATTTCATCTCCTCTCCTGCTCTTCTGGATACCTGACTTTACTGGATTATAGTTTGGACTTTACTGTTGTTATTTTACCATGGATTATAACTC
>NW_015687260.1:0-215 GCF_001515625.1 Sinocyclocheilus rhinocerous
GCACCAATGACTCTATGTCGCTGACAGGTGGCAGGGCTTATTCAGCGGCTGGCCAAGCTGGCTCAGCCTTTCACACAATGGCAGTGCTCCAAGTTTTTCTGGCCAAACTTCTCTGCATAATGGACAAGTCCATCCAGATGTTTGTACAGCCATGGATGGTTTTGCCGAGCGGTTTACGTTAGAAGTCATTGCAAGCCAGAAGGCTCCATCCTCCC
>NW_015687261.1:0-215 GCF_001515625.1 Sinocyclocheilus rhinocerous
CTCCTAGCAACCAAACATAACACCCTGGTAACCACCCAAAACATCTTAGCAACTGCATAGCAAGACACTATCAGCATGTTAAACAACCCTCAAAACACATTAGCAATTGCATAGCAACGCCCTTGCCACCATCCAAAACAGCTTAGCATCTGCTTAGCAACACCCTGGCCACCACCCAAAACATTCTAGCAACTGCATGGCAACACCCTAGCAAC
>NW_015687262.1:0-215 GCF_001515625.1 Sinocyclocheilus rhinocerous
GCTCCCTCTAGTGGTTAAATAGATCCTTACAATTTTAGGCTTACGGTATAATGTTTTTGCACGCTTCCGAGAAACAGTGCATTATTATTAATTTTAATGCTACTGATACGCAAGGTAGAAGTAGTGAGCAGAAACAGCAAAACTGAAAAAATGACTACAGAGGTTAAGGTAAGATTGAACACAATGGGAATTATGCATTTCTTCAAAAGCCTTAC
>NW_015687263.1:0-215 GCF_001515625.1 Sinocyclocheilus rhinocerous
GCTCTTTGCCTTCTGAATGTACCTGTGAATACTGAAGTAGATTTGTAACATACGTATGTCTGTAGTTTTAAAGCATACAACTTTGTTTAAATTGGAAAAAAAAAATGTTGATGATAATCTCTACAGTCAGAGTTTGTTATGAGACTTTACAGTATTTTTCAGCGCCAGTGTATTAATGATTGGTGCGTTTGATGGAGAAGTTTGCCCTCAGAAAC
>NW_015687264.1:0-215 GCF_001515625.1 Sinocyclocheilus rhinocerous
GCGCCGCTCTCCAGGGCCGGGAGGCTGGGAAAGGCAGCAGCCTGGTGTTCTCACATTCAGTCCAGCACACTTGTACATTGGCCAGATGTGTGGATGAAGAATAGACCGCCAAACCAGCTCAGATGTGTTCAGAGCAGCACAGCCAATCGCTGAACATCGACACAAACCTGCAGGGAGACATCAGCGGATTACTGGATGTAGGGATGAGGTTTGAC
>NW_015687265.1:0-215 GCF_001515625.1 Sinocyclocheilus rhinocerous
GCGGTGGCCAAGATGCTCCTGCTAAACTGCAGGTAAGACTGATCTCCATTTGTTCTCCAGCTCATTGGTTTTGATAACTGGTTTCATCACCTGTTCGCCATCTTCCAGGTCATGGAGACGGACCTCAGAAGGAAAATTAGTAGCATTGAAGAGTTATGTGACCAAGCCAGGAGCAACCTCCAAGATTTCTGCTCTCAGAAGAAGCAGCTGGAAGG
>NW_015687266.1:0-215 GCF_001515625.1 Sinocyclocheilus rhinocerous
ATATCATCAGTACGATTCTTAGGAGAGAAGTGACGCACGATCAGATGCAGGACACGTGTGCTGAGGTATATGCACAACTGCATATAAATACAAAGTATTCATGTTTTGGTTGGAATTACTGGTCCGAGTCAAACAGCATTTGTAGATCTATTTTTCTCTATTTGTTTTCTCAGCATTACAGTGTTGCCAATGCAAACTGCACAAAAGATTCTGAC
>NW_015687267.1:0-215 GCF_001515625.1 Sinocyclocheilus rhinocerous
TGCGATTAATTAATCACCACATCATGTAATTAATTAGATTAAAAATCTTAATCGATAGCTTACCAGCCCTAATATATATATATACTAGGGCTGGGCAAGTTAACGTGATATTGTGTTAACGCATTAATTAATTAAAGCCGACAATTATTTTATTGCGCATTAACGCAGTTTTGCTCACTGGCTCTGAATTCACATACAGACAAACCATGGGTCAC
>NW_015687268.1:0-215 GCF_001515625.1 Sinocyclocheilus rhinocerous
CACCCATCAATTTCACACACCATCATGTGTTCATTTAAAGTCTTTGTGTTCAGTGAGAAAAGCGCACTGAATAGACATTACAAAAAGTTACTTTAGAGAGATATTTTTTGCATAAGTAAGGACAATAAAGCTTTTTTGAATTAATATTGAAATATGAAAAAAAAATTTTTAAGTGAAATGATACTCAAAACATCAAACTAATAGAGGCAAGTCAC
>NW_015687269.1:0-215 GCF_001515625.1 Sinocyclocheilus rhinocerous
GTCATCGAGATCGAGAGAGTCATTATCGTCATGGTGACAGGCATAGTGGGGGAGACCGTGATCGCTATGGGGAAAGGGACCGCCATAGTGACAGAGAACGTCATAGTGACAACCGAAACGGTGAAGGGAGCCATAGGGACAGAGAGGGACGGTCAGAAAGAGATGGGGGTGAGAGGTCAGGGACTCATAAAGACAGCTTTGCAGTTCCTGATCCC
>NW_015687270.1:0-215 GCF_001515625.1 Sinocyclocheilus rhinocerous
GTTAGCACAACAAAACATGTAATAATGGGTATAATTCCGCACATCGTAGGGGCTTGATTACAGTTCAGTGCCTGAATATCAATCTATAGGTATAGAAATATGAAAAATTATGCACTATGTAGGACAACCAGAAAAAAATTAATCCAAACCTGCATGGGGTCCTGCTGTGCCTCATTCTGATGACGAGTCCACAGTTGAAGGGGGGACTGATTTCC
>NW_015687271.1:0-215 GCF_001515625.1 Sinocyclocheilus rhinocerous
GTGTGATGTACCTTTCACACGGTGGGACACATCTTTTAAAACTGCACGCTCAGTCATTTTTTTTTTTTTTCTTCAACGTTCTGTCACACACGCACACACAAACAAACGGCTCTGAAGACAAGAAGCTGATGACGTGTGATACAGGTGCCCTTTTATGCTCTTGGTTGCACCAGTAACACGTCATAGGCCAATGACAAGTTCATTGTCGTGTTTCC
>NW_015687272.1:0-216 GCF_001515625.1 Sinocyclocheilus rhinocerous
AAAAAAAAAAAATTTGTAATTTTATGTAAAATACTGTAAAAACACTATGGGAGAAAAATGGTAATAGGTTATGCTACATGCTATATACCGGGGAAATCTGTAAAACATCTAGCAACTGGACATTTCATGTTTTTTTACAGTAAAATATTGTTAATTGTACAGTTATTATAAATAAAAAAAGCTAATCAAATTATAATTTAGAGTGAAAAACTGTAA
>NW_015687273.1:0-215 GCF_001515625.1 Sinocyclocheilus rhinocerous
CAATTAACTTCTATTAACTAAATTAAATCAACATTTGGTGTGACCTTCCTTTGCAGGGGATGAAGTGTTGGCATTAAGAGGAGATCTGAAAACAGGTTTAACCCTGGATACATGAAAAACAGTGTGCATCTGACCAAGAGAGGAGGGTAACTTGAGCCGTACCGCAACCAGATTAAGGACCTTGGTGATCTGGTATGGACCAGTGAATCTAGGTG
>NW_015687274.1:0-215 GCF_001515625.1 Sinocyclocheilus rhinocerous
CTTTGTTGTGTTTTTGTAGTGCTGTCATTCAAGATATGTCTACAACTGTTTTAACCAAAATTTAGCACTTCAGTATTTTGTTTGCATGTCCTGCTGTCATATTTTTTGTTAAGATTGCAAACTTGTCTTTATATTTTTAATAAGTGTTTCCATTTTCTCATGTTTTAGTTCTATTCTGGAGAAAATGAGCCTGCTGGGGAAAGACTTAAAAAATA
>NW_015687275.1:0-216 GCF_001515625.1 Sinocyclocheilus rhinocerous
AGAAGCAGATAAACTAAAATCCACAGCACTGAAATGTAAGAAATTACAACATGTCATTCTTTTAAAATCAAACTTTAAAAGTTATGTTTCAGTAAAAAAAAAAAAAGTATTCATTTTTAAAAGCCATGTAAGCACTTTTGTCTGACTAAAATCGTATCAGTCATTTTTTTATTTTATTTGAAGTAATGGCTCCAATTACCGACTTTCATCAGATTG
>NW_015687276.1:0-216 GCF_001515625.1 Sinocyclocheilus rhinocerous
TTCAATTAAATTTGAAAAAAAAAAATATATATATATACACACTAATATACATAAATGAATGAATAAATAAATAAATAAATAACACACACACATCAGGGTAATTACAATTAAATAAAATTAAAACCATAAAAAAAATACATGAAAAAATACTAAAAAATTAGGTGCCAATGCATTTCGTTTAGTTTAAGTACTAAAATAATTAAAACCAAAATTACA
>NW_015687277.1:0-216 GCF_001515625.1 Sinocyclocheilus rhinocerous
GGCACCAACAAAAAAGAAACACAATGAAGGAGAAAAACTATGGGCTATTGAATTCCTAGATAAAAAAAAAAATTATAAGAAGAAACTGAGAAGAATTTAGTTAAGTGGTGGCAAAGATAGTGTAGTTAACAAGAACACAAAGTCTAGGCAAATGAAAAGCAGACACAACACATCAAGAGCCCAAACAAGTTTCTCCGTTCTTCAAGCTTAAGCCTG
>NW_015687278.1:0-216 GCF_001515625.1 Sinocyclocheilus rhinocerous
AAAAAAAAAAGTTGCAAGATAAAAAGTCACAATTACCTTTACATTTTTTATTCAGTGGCAGAAACAGACTTCCATACAAACCTCCACCTTAACCCTGTCTGAAGTCTGAATTGTAAGATATAATAAACTCGCAATTACGAGAAAAAAGTCAACATTTTTTACATTTTTTTCTCAGAATTGAGAATATATCTCACTGATCTTTTTTCTGAGAATTAC
>NW_015687279.1:0-216 GCF_001515625.1 Sinocyclocheilus rhinocerous
ACAGCTGGAGAACTGCAGAAAATAGTTGAGTCTTGGGGTCAAAAAGCCTAAAAAAAAAAAAAAATGTTGTTTGGGAGGGTTTCAAAAAAAAAAAACTAGAAAAGAAAATGCTCTCATCCAAAAACAAACTCCTGCATATATATTTGCTAGACATGACTGGAACTTTAAACAGGACTGGGTTCAATGGTCAGATGAAACTAAAAAAAATAGCTTTTT
>NW_015687280.1:0-216 GCF_001515625.1 Sinocyclocheilus rhinocerous
AACATCATGAAAACAAAATCATGTTTATTTGCTGTTAACATAATTGTAGGCTAATGTAATTCTAAACATTGACAAAATCAGCTTATAGAAGATGCATTCAAAATGTAAAAAAAAAAGTGTCTCTCTTTCTAGGAATACAGACCCAGAAACTCAAAATGCTCAGGAGAAATGCTTTCTAGAACAAGAAGGTCCCCCTAATTCACCTGCCTCTGACTA
>NW_015687281.1:0-216 GCF_001515625.1 Sinocyclocheilus rhinocerous
TTTGGATTCATTTGTAACTATTTTCACTAGTGGACCAAAAAAAAATTATAATAGTAAAAATAAATAAATAAAATAAATACAAACATACTTACATAAATTGAACAAAAAAATAAATGTTAAAACTAGTCATATTGTTAGAAATGTCAGTCACTCGATATTGTTTATGTTTTGTTTTTTTTACTGACTTTAAAGGAACAGTTCACCCAAGTATGGCAA
>NW_015687282.1:0-216 GCF_001515625.1 Sinocyclocheilus rhinocerous
CATATATCAGTCTCGTTAGTATGCAGCAAAAGTTAATAAATCTTTAAAAAAAAATTAAAAAGTATATGTTAACAAAATAACAGATGTTAGTTTTAATACAGATTTATGAATATGTAAAAGGTTAATAAATCTGTTAAAAATAAATATGTTAATAAATTAATAGACGTATTGTAATATTAATATATGGATATAACAGTCTTGCAAATATGTAAAAAG
>NW_015687283.1:0-216 GCF_001515625.1 Sinocyclocheilus rhinocerous
ATAAAGAGGGAGAGGCCCAAAAAGCATTTCTCAAATAGAGCAACATTGGGAATAAGGGCAAGCAGTGCACAAATAAAATAAGACACTGTAGACAAAAGAGAATTAAAAAAAACTGAGAATGAAAACACTATATATCATTTAATTGGATCAAAAAACTATTTTGATCATATAATTTTGAAATATTGATTTAAAATAAAAATGTATTATATTAAATTT
>NW_015687284.1:0-215 GCF_001515625.1 Sinocyclocheilus rhinocerous
GACTGCGACATCTGACCGACATAAGAAAACAACAACCAACAATGTTAGAGACAGAAGAAAACAGGATGGTTGCATGTGTTTCTGTTCAGCTAAAATATAATAAAAGATATAAAGATTAAAGCCTATACAACATTTTTAAAATCTACACTACCATTCAAAAGTTTGGGGTCGGTAAGATTTTTTAAAGGGGTCATATGATGTTGCTAAAAAAGAAC
>NW_015687285.1:0-215 GCF_001515625.1 Sinocyclocheilus rhinocerous
GCTCAAAACTGCATCTTGGAAGCCACAAGTCTTCTAATAGTAAGCCAATGGTTTATGGTCTGGCCGCTGTGCAAATTTTTTTGTGGTTCATAATAAGTGTTGGGAAGGTTACTTTAGAAATGTAATAGGTTAGAGATTACAAGTTACCCTATTTAAAATGCAATAAGTACTGTAACTATTTCAATTACTTTATTAAAGTAATGTAACTGATTACT
>NW_015687286.1:0-216 GCF_001515625.1 Sinocyclocheilus rhinocerous
TTTGTTTGTTTGTTTGTTTGTGGCCTATATTTGGAGCCCATTATGAAAAAGTAGGCCAAGTTGTTTTATATGTAAAAAAAAAATGACAACATTCATTCACCTCTACACATTAATTTATATGGTTTAATGTTTACTGACTTTTGTAAATATTGAGTGCTAATTTACAGAATCACGATTAATTTGATATATTTTTTTTTTTTTGCATTTTAATTTGAT
>NW_015687287.1:0-215 GCF_001515625.1 Sinocyclocheilus rhinocerous
AGAAAGGAAAAATTGAAATCGCATCATATGACCCCTTTAATGTCGGTCTTGCTGGCCTGAGGGATAATGTCCTCATTTTTGTTTTTCTCTTGTTCTTCTCTCTCCCTACACCACCCTGTATGTCACTGAATGAATTGACGACTGAAGTTGAGTAGATGGTGAGAGGGCCATGCCTCTCCATGTTCAAAGCACACTTTAAAGGACAAAACCACTTC
>NW_015687288.1:0-216 GCF_001515625.1 Sinocyclocheilus rhinocerous
AAAAAAAAATCATGCTTTAGTAAATCATAATTATAACCTAAAAAGTAGAAATTTTGTCTTTTAGGTCATAAAATTGACCAAAACATAATTTTTTTTCTTATGTTGTGGAAATAGAGAAAACTCATAATTATTACATAAAAGTTGAAATCATGAGATAAAAAGTCATAATAGCAGCAGCCATATCGCCCTGCAGCCCAAGACTGGTTGCCCACTGAA
>NW_015687289.1:0-216 GCF_001515625.1 Sinocyclocheilus rhinocerous
AAAAAAAAGAGAGGAGAGAAAAAGCACTTCATCACTTGTATTTTTGCCATTCTGTATATAGAACAAATCCTTCTTCCCACAAGGCCATTTGAGGGAGCAGATGATGGAACAGATATAGCAGCTCCTAAAATTAGCTTAATCTGCTGTTCAATCAAGGAAATAATGAAACCTTGAATTGCACCTCCCAATTCGGCTCACAGTTATAGAGTCCCTGGA
>NW_015687290.1:0-216 GCF_001515625.1 Sinocyclocheilus rhinocerous
AAAAAAAAGCCTAACTTTGCTGTTTTATCAATGCTGAAAAGAATACTTGCTTTGCCATTTTCCAAGCTGATGTGTTAATTTTGTTTTCTAAGTTTTAAGAATTCATACTTTTAATTAATTTCAATTTCATAAAATGCTCACTTGTTAATTTGTGCAATTAATTTGATTACTTGATGAGAAGTTATTCATGTAACTGAATGTGTATATCCTAAAAAA
>NW_015687291.1:0-216 GCF_001515625.1 Sinocyclocheilus rhinocerous
ACAGAGTCTAGCTGTTAAAGCCAAGAAAATGCTCAATAAAAAAAAGCCATTTCTCTTTTGCAGCGTTGCGCACAGTGACTCACAGCTGTGACTGGAAGGCCGTTGTGAAAGAACGCGAGCGCGCTCCTTATTTGATAAATTTGGTTTTGTTTCTCTTGCACTCTCCCTGGCTGCGGTCCTGAGTGGAAGTGGACTTGTGGATGGTGTGAATTTGCT
>NW_015687292.1:0-216 GCF_001515625.1 Sinocyclocheilus rhinocerous
CTTTTACGGCAAGAAAAAGGTGGATAGGCCTACTATAAAAATGATAATCAAGTTTCCCAGAAAAAAAATAAAAATCAGGTTCACAGGTTCATTTCCATAAGGGCTATTAAATCAATATTAATTCCTATAAATATGAAGAGAGTTCTGCTCGTTATAATGTCAGTGAGTCTACATAACGCCTGGAATAACATGATCACAATAACATGAGCTCTTCCA
>NW_015687293.1:0-216 GCF_001515625.1 Sinocyclocheilus rhinocerous
ACAAAAAGAAATAGATGCAATTAAGGAGACCTAATTATGAGATTTTAAAAAATCGGAGTTTCTCGCAAATGCAACTTTGTAACTGCAAGAAATACACGTACAATTGCAAAATATAAAGTCGCAAATGTGAGATGTAAAGGCACACAACTGGCTTCCGTACTATAGCGCCCCTTGTGGCAGTGCTGAGATTGCGCATGCTTGCTCTCTGACACACGT
>NW_015687294.1:0-216 GCF_001515625.1 Sinocyclocheilus rhinocerous
CAGCCGACATGGTGGAGACACCAACAGCCTAAAAAAAAACCTTAAGACAACAATAAATATGGAAACAAATAAATAATTAAAAGACCTTACCTTAAAACTTGTTGGAGCCTGAAGCCGCAAATTCAATGTACCTCTTAAAAGTTGTGGGGCTCGGGATACTGAAAGATCTCGAGCCAAGAAACCTCCAAGAGGTGATCGCAACCCTACCTTGTGACC
>NW_015687295.1:0-215 GCF_001515625.1 Sinocyclocheilus rhinocerous
TTTTTGAAGTGTGGATCCGTGCACACTCTAATGGCTAATATTACCAACAATCCAATGCGCTCTGACGAATGATTCGGTTGAGAACTACAAACATGAATAAAAAGCCTAAAAAACTACAAACATGGCGGATGTTCACGACCAACGGTTAAGGAGAGGTTTAGATAAAGGGGTTTAAAGGGTAAGTTCACCCAAAAATGAAAATTCTGTCATTAATT
>NW_015687296.1:0-216 GCF_001515625.1 Sinocyclocheilus rhinocerous
AGTTTGTATTTGCAATTAAAGTTTTAAATATGTACACCATTCATGAGAAAACTGAACCAAAATGCATTAAAAATTACATTAAAATTAAAACATTCAAAATAAAAAAATAAATGTAAAAAAATCTGATGTATTTTGATAAGCAACTATTTTTAATTCAAAATTAAGCAATATCACACTTAATGCGTCACAGAATCACCAGGCTCATAAACCCCTCAC
>NW_015687297.1:0-216 GCF_001515625.1 Sinocyclocheilus rhinocerous
AAAAAATGTTGGGTCCAATGTTCTTTAAAACGTCATGTTGTCTGTGTGCTCCACAGATGAAAGTAAGCCATACAGTTTTGAAGCAATTTTCCTGTTTCCTTATCTGTCTTGTCCAAACTGTCCTACAAAAATTCACCAGTGTTGTTTTTCCCGAATCCCTATAATGTTTGTTCCAGTTTCTGATCGTCAGTTTTAAAGGACTATTAAGAATATGAG
>NW_015687298.1:0-216 GCF_001515625.1 Sinocyclocheilus rhinocerous
TCACTTTCACTTAAAAAAAATTATTGATTAAACTTAAAATGATTTCTATAGCGAACAACATTAGTAAGCTATAGGCTATATAAGACATTTCATTAACATTAAGTAGCCTAATACTTCTCTAAACAGTTTTGCTATTCTTTCAGTTAATGTTTTAATTTATTAATGCTAGCAAGCAAACGGGAATAGCATATTAATTTACAATCGATGCGATTCTCT
>NW_015687299.1:0-216 GCF_001515625.1 Sinocyclocheilus rhinocerous
CTCCAGCAGGAGGAGGAGGAATTCGGGGCGAAGGAAGGGATCCATTAGGGCACACAACGAGAGGAAATAAAAAACACTGAGCGAAAAACAGAAACAAAACGGAGGGGAAACACGCAATTTAAACCGTTGTTGGTCAGATATTCTGTCATGCTTGTACAACAACGAGGAGCATGGAACGAGGAACGAGGAGACGCAGGAGATTTCACAGTAAACACA
>NW_015687300.1:0-216 GCF_001515625.1 Sinocyclocheilus rhinocerous
TTTCATGAAACAACAGGATATTTGAGGTTGGCAAACAGCATGTGTCGCTTCGACCGACCACGACACCCAGAGCTCAAGACAGCCACAGAAGATGGACAATATGAACAACAAAAAAGTGCATCATTTTCCAGATACTGGTTTTCGATTGAACCTGCACGTGTCATGTTGCAACTTAAACTTCCAGGCTTCTTGAATGTCTTCTGTTTTGTGGTATGC
>NW_015687301.1:0-216 GCF_001515625.1 Sinocyclocheilus rhinocerous
ATTTACTATTAATTACTATAGTATTTTTCATGGGTAACGTTACAGTTGAATGAGTCAGTTGGTGGCGGCATTTTTCTCTGCATCTGAAAGTAAAAAAAAATGACATTTAGTGCTTCTTTAGCTTAATATTCACTACTATTTCATGTTATTGTGTTTCAGACTGGAAACAATGCAGAGAAGCTTTGAATGGGTAAGAGGGAGGCTGATCAATGTGCC
>NW_015687302.1:0-216 GCF_001515625.1 Sinocyclocheilus rhinocerous
AAAAAAGCATTATTTGTTATACAGCAGCATGGTTAGGCATCTAATTAAGGGGATTTATCCAGTTGTTAAGTCCAGAAATGGATTGTCAATGTATTATTACACAGTAGTTGTTGACAGATCAATGCACAGAAATCATGATTATGGAGTGTGACAAGACAAGTGAACTCTATATGCTGTGGCCACATTATACCTGAACATTTAATATGGCAAGATGGT
>NW_015687303.1:0-216 GCF_001515625.1 Sinocyclocheilus rhinocerous
AAAAACTATCAAAGAGAACGCGAAAAACAACCCCTTTGTTCTAAGAAGTTGTTATGCAATGTATAACAATAAAATTGTCTGGAAAATAAAAGTGTTTTTTGCCGGAGCGAGAGATATTTTATCCATTGAAGCAGATGAGCGGATATGGGTTTGCATGGAGGAGACGCCGCCCTCAAAAAGTAAGTGCTTTATTATATTATATAATTATATTTATAT
>NW_015687304.1:0-216 GCF_001515625.1 Sinocyclocheilus rhinocerous
AAAAACTGAGACTTGTACCAGCTAAATATTGGTATGTTGTTTATATAGTGGAAAAATCAAACTGTCCATCAAATATTTGAGGAAACTGTTTATATTTCTGACACTGGCCAGCACACCTGCAACTCAGTCAACACCGAATATGCTAATTTGTATACCAAGCATTTAAAAATGAGAGAGAAAAATCAATTTAACCATCTGTGTTATGACAGGGTGTCA
>NW_015687305.1:0-216 GCF_001515625.1 Sinocyclocheilus rhinocerous
AACAAATATAAATTGTATAATTTAGAAGTTAATTTAAAAGCAATTTAAAAAAATTTAATTTGAGAGTTGATTATTAAAGTAAAAAAATTGTTTGAATTTAAGTTTGGGCTCTGTTGTTAATTGTAACCTTAAAGTAATGTAAAAGGGCTCTTATAGTTTAGAGCAGAAGCGAAGGTAGATTTTTATCCCTAAGAAAACAATTTTTTTCCTCATAAA
>NW_015687306.1:0-216 GCF_001515625.1 Sinocyclocheilus rhinocerous
AAAAACGCAAACTATTGTCATCTAATACAATACCACACTATCATTTTTGACTAGCTTATGTTTGTTAGACACTTGTGTTTATAGTACAAAACATCATTCATTAGACATTCAACTAAAATTGTACTCACTCTGATTGGCTGACAGGCTGCTTATGTAATGCTGAATGAGACCGAGTTCTGTTTGGCTGTTTAGAGAGGCGTGGCCATCCACTGATCC
>NW_015687307.1:0-216 GCF_001515625.1 Sinocyclocheilus rhinocerous
AATATTGTGCAGCACGACTGTTTTCAACATTGATGATAATCAGAATAATAGAACTTATTAATTTAAAGAGTAAACTTAAAAAAGTAATACAGTGCTGGTATCAGATGATTACCATATTCATATACCGTGATATATACCGTGATACTCTAAAGTACTGCAGAGAATACCATGGTATTCTTTGATTAGTGACATATCTGTCAGTAAACACATATTTAC
>NW_015687308.1:0-216 GCF_001515625.1 Sinocyclocheilus rhinocerous
TAATTTAAAGTGAAATAAAACTTAAACTAAAATGAAAATGAAAAGTAAAAATACAAAAATATACAAAATATTAATAAATACTATGTAAATAATGATAAAATAACACTGGTCAAAGAAAATGACTAAAACAAGTAACATGTAACAGACCAAATGTTATCAAATTTAAACTTAAAAAAAAAAAAAGTACAACATTTAATAATTTAAACAAAAATGGTC
>NW_015687309.1:0-216 GCF_001515625.1 Sinocyclocheilus rhinocerous
ATAAGGCCAGGTTGAAAACATCATAGGCCTGATGCATAAAGGTTAAAAAAATTGGCATTGAAATGTGCGCATGCAAGTTTCCACTCACTTATCTGGATTTATAAAAAAAAAAATAACTTGGTGTAAATGTGTGCAGTGTATATGTGCAAGCTTTCAAATTACATAAAGTTTAAATATATATAATATATAGCCTAATAAGTGAGTGATGCACTGATA
>NW_015687310.1:0-216 GCF_001515625.1 Sinocyclocheilus rhinocerous
TAACACACTTAAAAAAAGTGCACTTTGTAATAATGGCACATTTTTAAAAAATATTTAAAATGCATTTTAATTCATGTTTTAATAATCTATTGTCATGCTTTTAAGTACCCTTTTTTATGTGTCGATTAACATACTAACGCAGATGTAATGTACTCGATTATAATTTAACCACAGTGTGTTATTTGATATCATTTTTAAAGTGAATATTTTTTAAAT
>NW_015687311.1:0-216 GCF_001515625.1 Sinocyclocheilus rhinocerous
GCACTGTTCTCGCACACAATCAAAGCGCGCACAAGCATAGAGACGCGTTTCAGACAGCGCGGAAATATCGAGTTGCATATACATAAAATTAGCCTGTCAAAAACCCTTCATGGCATTATCATTCTCTGTGCTTAAAAATTTTTTTTTTTTCTTGCTTATCCGAAAAAAAAAAAACAATATAATGCGTTGAACCACTATATAATGCTATTATAATAC
>NW_015687312.1:0-216 GCF_001515625.1 Sinocyclocheilus rhinocerous
TCTTGATGAATGGAAAGTTCAAAAGAGCAGCATTTATTGGAAATATAAATTATTTGTAACATTATAAATGTGACTTACTTTTGATACATTTAATGCATCTTTTCTGAATAAAAGTATTTAAAAAAGAAAACTTAGTGACTCCAAACTTTGAATGGTAGTGTAGACAATATACACAGACAATATACAGTCCTGCGAAAACATCTGTTTGAATTTGAG
>NW_015687313.1:0-216 GCF_001515625.1 Sinocyclocheilus rhinocerous
AAAACCATTATTTGTTTAGTTGTAATTTTCTATCTTAGCAAAAAATATCAAATAAAGTATTATTTAACACTTAATTTTGATTCATTTAATGTTTAATGTATTTATTTATTAATAATGTTTTTTTATTATTTAAAAGTTTAAATTTACGCACCCTTAGGCCATCCAATATGCAGATTAGTTTGTTTTATTGGAACAAATTTGGAGAAATTTAGCATT
>NW_015687314.1:0-216 GCF_001515625.1 Sinocyclocheilus rhinocerous
GCCCGTTCAGCAGAGGAGATGAGGAGATGATTGCATGAGTGATTGCAAAACCTGCCTTGATGGTGCCATGATTAACAGCTCTCTCCGAAAGACAGCTGACATGAGAGTCGAAACAAAAAGATTGTCTTGACATTGTGAACATACAATGGTGTGACCAAAAATGTATTTATTCATTATGTTCGCAAACATAAGTGCTACTCCACTTGTGTGAGTAAG
>NW_015687315.1:0-215 GCF_001515625.1 Sinocyclocheilus rhinocerous
GTTCAAATCAAAGCACAAACAACGTAGAAAATGTATCTGTGTGGCGCAGCTGACACTATCCACTGAACGCAAAGAGCGTATGCTGTTCTCTCTCCAAAATGGCACCAGGGAGGAGACGAATTGTTGTATAAAGTTGTTATTTTTTTTACTTTTGCGCACAAAAAGTATTCTCGTAGCTTTGTAACATTACGGTTGAACCCCTGATGTCACATGGA
>NW_015687316.1:0-215 GCF_001515625.1 Sinocyclocheilus rhinocerous
TCAGCCTCCCTGCATGTCCTGGGGCAGCATCTTACATACCAGCCTGCCTGAATCACTGAGCCTGCTAATCATCTTAGCCCCAGACGCACACATAGCCTTCTGTGTGGAACTAGCCTGTGTGGAACTAACCGTGCCTGTAATGGGAAATAATACGCTAATACACCTGTGACCCATATATATATATATATATATATATACACTGAACAAAATTATAA
>NW_015687317.1:0-216 GCF_001515625.1 Sinocyclocheilus rhinocerous
AAAACTAATAAAAATGACAAAAGCACAATTGACTAAAACTTAAAAGAAAACTGAAAAGATAAAAACAAAAGCTATATTAATAAATACAATAATAGTATTGAAATAATACTAAAATAGCACTGATGTCAATATAAATAAATGCATTTTGATTAAAAATGATACAAATTATTAAAAAAATAATTAAAGCGTGTTATATTAATACATAAAAAGAAATGT
>NW_015687318.1:0-216 GCF_001515625.1 Sinocyclocheilus rhinocerous
ATCGGCATCGGCTGTCAAAAAAACAATATCGGTCGACCACTACAGCTGTTATTAACAAAATCAATAAGACAGATATAGCCTACTTGAGTTGTAACCCAAATAAATAAGGTATTTTCCCTATTTAAAACTAATGCTTAGTTTGTGGTTCATTGTTATTTTTTTAATTAAAACACAGCAACAATAAAGACAAACTCACTTATATTAAACGAAGAAATG
>NW_015687319.1:0-216 GCF_001515625.1 Sinocyclocheilus rhinocerous
AAAATATGTGTATATGAATTATGGATTACAGTTCAGAAAAATAGGCAAGGAAAAGCTGAGAGAGAGAGAGAGAGAAAGTGAGCTTTTGCGAGAAATGGCTTCATTAAGAGCTGTTGGACACTAAAGGTTGTTGTAGGAGATGGAGATGTATGTGATCTGAAGATACTGCAAAACAGAAAAAATACTGAATTACAATGACCTTACGAAAAGGTATTA
>NW_015687320.1:0-216 GCF_001515625.1 Sinocyclocheilus rhinocerous
TACTTCACTTGTTTCTTCACTTGCTTCACTTACTGAATGAATCTGCGTTTTTTAACAATCTCTTCACAAATTCAGATAGGCTGTCATTGATTTTATCATTCATCAGATGGAAAAAAAAAATCTAAAAGTCCAATGATATTGCTCCTCTGTGCCGTTATAGTTGTGGTGTGGACTCCACTTTTAAGTTTCAAAGCCATTTAAAAAAAAAAACTACAC
>NW_015687321.1:0-216 GCF_001515625.1 Sinocyclocheilus rhinocerous
TTTCTCTTGCCATTGCAGGGGTCGTTGCCGTTAATCCATCCATTTAGAAAATTAAAGCCCAAAAAAAGTAGCTTCCCCCCAAAGAGCGTGAGCTGCTGGGAGGAAAAAAATAAAACAAAAAGTGTACGAAAATAAAACTTTTTCCAAAGAATAGCAACAAAATATCAAAACAAAAATAGGTGAGCCTTTCTCACCGACTGCTCAAACTGCCAACTC
>NW_015687322.1:0-216 GCF_001515625.1 Sinocyclocheilus rhinocerous
AAAATAGTTTTGGATAATTAAATACACTTTGTAATAATGTCAAATTAAAACCTTTACTTAGCAGTACATTTGAATAATCTTTTGTCATAGTTTAAAAAAGTACACCTATTTTCATGTGTTGGCTAACATACGAAAGCATCTGTAACAAACTTAATCATAATTTTAACTGTAGTGTGTTAATATTACATTTAAAGTTAATATATTTTAAATGTACTA
>NW_015687323.1:0-215 GCF_001515625.1 Sinocyclocheilus rhinocerous
GTGCGCCTGCCACTCGACCTGCCACCGCTATGTGGCATCTGTCACTTGACCTGCCACCGCTATGTGCGCCTGCCACTCGACCTGCCACCGCTATGTGCGCCTGCCACGTTACCCGTCACTGCTGAATGCGCTTGCCTCGCGACCCGTAACCGCTATAGCGAACAGGTGGCACAACACTTACAGGTGCATCTCAATAAATTAGAATGTCGTGGAAA
>NW_015687324.1:0-216 GCF_001515625.1 Sinocyclocheilus rhinocerous
GCTTGTAACACTCCAAAGAGAAAGAAAAAATTGAAATCGCATCATTTGACCCCTTTAATAGTATATTTTAAAAAAATGTATACTTGCAGAAAATATAATAACACTGAAATAAAATGACACTTCAGTGAAAAATGAAGAAGTAGACTTATTTTGATGTATTGACTAACATACTAAAGCACGTGTAAAGCATTGATTATAATTTTAAGATTATGGTTT
>NW_015687325.1:0-216 GCF_001515625.1 Sinocyclocheilus rhinocerous
GAAAATTTAAGCCGAATTTCAAAAAAATAAATCAAAAACCGAATGATCGAATGATACTCATGTATAATTCGTTTTTTAATTTAATATTGAAATCTGAAAAATTGAAAAAACGACACATTTTTCGTTTTTCATTTGTTCAAACGAAACGAAAAATCTAGAATTCGGCTTCATTTTTTTGTTTTTACGTTCAGGGACAGAAAATGAATAAACAACTTG
>NW_015687326.1:0-216 GCF_001515625.1 Sinocyclocheilus rhinocerous
CTGAATGGACTGAATTTGTGCGATAAACTCACAATGAAATTTAGCAAAATTAGAAATCCCCATGCACCATGCAACAGGGGAAAAAATATCTATTTTCAATTTTAAAAATGTGATATTTGAACAATGCACAACTAAACAACAGAGCAATTCTTTGTTTTTGAAACCAAATCTGTCTTTTGCTACTCAGACACACACACTTACTTGTTCAATGTAAGG
>NW_015687327.1:0-216 GCF_001515625.1 Sinocyclocheilus rhinocerous
AAACATAAAATAAATGAATGAATCTGGGTGTCCCACTGACTGAGCAGGCAATATTTTTTTTTTCATTTCTATCTTTTTTTAGGTTACTTTCATCCTTTTGTTTCTCATGCTTGCCATTATGTATTCTTTTCAAACTGTCACACATTTATACATTAAAAACTTAATTTAGTTGTTTGAAGTCAACACAGACACGCCATGTAAAAAAAAAAAAAAAAA
>NW_015687328.1:0-216 GCF_001515625.1 Sinocyclocheilus rhinocerous
AAAATAAGAATAGATAAATGACAAGCAATGGCACAAACAAATACATTAACAAGATACAACTCAAATGAACAGTGCTTTAGGTTTTTCAGGTAGGTATAACAGTAATATTCCGGTACAGAAATACCACAGAAACTGAATAATCTTTATTTTATTTTTTTTATTATAATCTTTACATTAATGACAGACAGCAGCAGGTTTATTTAGGTTGCTGTCTCT
>NW_015687329.1:0-216 GCF_001515625.1 Sinocyclocheilus rhinocerous
AAACACATTACAGTCTCACTGACCCCAAACTTTTGAATGATAGCGTATATATATATATATAAACATCAAAAATTCTCCAAAAACACATCATATTGAGTGGAGTATAAAACACTTGTTTTGGTGTAAATCTCATATAAACATGTCCAAGTTATGTTTCATCAAAAAGAAAATGAAGAAAATTATAGGACAATTAAGATTTTTTTTTACATTGTGCAT
>NW_015687330.1:0-216 GCF_001515625.1 Sinocyclocheilus rhinocerous
AAAAGAGCATATAGTTATTGTGTTGGGGCCCCATACCTGAAATTTTCTTTTAGTAAATTGTTGTTTTAATTGTTTAGTAATTGATAGTTGATTGCTGGAACAATCAGCAAAAATCCATGCCAATAGTTATGAGTATATGGTTCAGTACTGTTTTTTTAAATAGTAAAGCATTATTTTAGTTTTCGTTCAGTATCCATTTTAAAAACTATTGGTTGA
>NW_015687331.1:0-216 GCF_001515625.1 Sinocyclocheilus rhinocerous
CAGCGCTCCAGTCACAATCCAGCTGTCACCAACCGCCTTCCCACCCTTCTTCTGCAGCGGTTTCCGCTCATTCCATCAAAAACAGTGAGTTTATGTGAATTTAGCACATAAATGAGGATGTAAACACTTCAGTGGGTCCGTGTCGATCCGTGCAGTTCAATGAACCACACCGAAGTGAACATCTGATGGACACTTCGCACCCTACCATATCCCAGA
>NW_015687332.1:0-216 GCF_001515625.1 Sinocyclocheilus rhinocerous
TGAAGAGTTTGGTTCCAAAACGCAATAAACGCCATTTTAAAAAAATGTGAGTTTCCGACAAAATCAGTATTGTATCTAGTCGGTATTGAAAAGTCAATTTTTAATTTTACTCAAAATGCGATATCCGCCGAGTTATTTTGTCATGTTTTCTCCCTTTTTTTCCAAACTGCGACACCATTCCACGCACTGTAAACAGTAACAACCAATCACAGCGCA
>NW_015687333.1:0-216 GCF_001515625.1 Sinocyclocheilus rhinocerous
GTGGCGATATGCGCAAAGATTGCAACTCGCCATAAAACCAAGAAGCCAAGAAGAAGATGTGAATTATCCTCGAGGCCGCAGCTGATTGGCTGCTTTCGCTCTCTGTCACATGACTGGAGGCGGCTGTAAACACGGGCAGTCATGTGACCGCCGCCGGAAAGGAAGCCTCAATCACGGCGACATGTCTGAGCGGACGCCGCTGCTGCATTACCGGCT
>NW_015687334.1:0-216 GCF_001515625.1 Sinocyclocheilus rhinocerous
AAACTCTATTTTCAGAGCAAGCTAGGCCAAAGATTGCATATGAGGTATTGAGGAAATCAGCAGTGTATTGTACATACTGTAATCATAATTTATTGTAAGTAACAGTAACATGTTTGGGTTTTGTGTATCTTAAGTGGATTTTAAGATGCCTGTCGTCAAACACACACTAATGTGCTGGAAAAAGTAATTGAGGACTTCATATCAGAAACACTGAAG
>NW_015687335.1:0-216 GCF_001515625.1 Sinocyclocheilus rhinocerous
ACAATAAAGTAAAATAAAGTATGATCTGTTCAAAAGTGCTGCATGTTTGTGATTCAAAGCTGCAAACATTCAAGCCTAATCTGATCGTATAGAATTTTGCTATACAGTGTTATAGAAGTGTTATTTTAGTATCATTGAGATACTGTTATAGTTTTTATTAATATTTTGAATGTTTTTATTTTTGTTTTGCATTTTAAGTTTAGTCATTTTGTTTAG
>NW_015687336.1:0-216 GCF_001515625.1 Sinocyclocheilus rhinocerous
TCACTCCCTTAGGTTTAACCATTAGAGTAGCTGACTAATGCATGCCTAATGCAGATCTGATCATAAGAACACTGCGAGCCAGTAACAGATTGGAATGTAAATGGAGTTTTAAAAACCTAATGAAGTGAAATTTGTATAACAACAGCGAATAAACCCTGTTGCTTATAATTGTTATTGTGTACTGGCAGCGAAGAAATCCTGCCACACATCATTGTG
>NW_015687337.1:0-216 GCF_001515625.1 Sinocyclocheilus rhinocerous
CAGTATGGATGGATTCCCACTACTGCCTCTGGCTCCTCTGGTGTATAAATGGACTAATTAGGATGTTTTCTTTCATTAATGTGTTACATAGCATGCATAAATGAATGAATGAATGAACAAATAAATGCTAAGACTTTTAAACTACACTAAGGTTAGAGAACACAAAAAAACTTTACAAAGTCTTTAAAAACCATAAGAGATGGAGAAGCTCTGATG
>NW_015687338.1:0-216 GCF_001515625.1 Sinocyclocheilus rhinocerous
CTCCGATTTCGGGCATTTGTTGGCAATTTCGCAAAACCTGTCGGCAAGTGAAAAGTCGGGCTAAAATTGTGCAGTGTGAACTCGGCATAACTCTCATCACCACTTTAAGAAAAACAGCTAGCTTTAGGGCCAGGCGATATATTTGCAAAGATGTTGTGCTGTCAATATTAAAATTAAGGGTAACACTTTATTTCGATAGTCCACTTTAGACATTCT
>NW_015687339.1:0-216 GCF_001515625.1 Sinocyclocheilus rhinocerous
AGTTGTGCGACACTCAATCGCCGTTTACGGATACCATAGGAATGACAAGTGCCGTAAACTGAATCCCAACTGTCGCGAAAAGTCAGCGACTTCTCTTATAAAATGGCATTTTTTCCCGGTGTAAACTCTGAAAATAGTTCAATCCAAAATTATTGTTTAGTGTAAAAGATTTTGAAGATTAGCCGATAGGCTGTCGATTCATTAAATGATAAACTG
>NW_015687340.1:0-216 GCF_001515625.1 Sinocyclocheilus rhinocerous
TTTTTTCAACTTACCGTTTTGGTGAATAGCGTTTGCTTTAGTTGCGTCTTGACCCTTGATTTTTACTTTAAGTGAAAATAAATTTCTCTTTGGCTGTTGCGATAGTGTTTATAAAGCATATATGTGATGGCAAGTAACTTATGGTCAAATCATTTCATGTGTCTGAGTCTCTGGTTGCATATTATCATAATCTGTAGTTCTTTTATGAGTTTTTTT
>NW_015687341.1:0-216 GCF_001515625.1 Sinocyclocheilus rhinocerous
AAAAACAGTCGGTTATGTCTGTGAAGGTAAACAGCTGGGAAAGAAGTTGCATGTTTATATTAGATCTGTATTGCAGCATTGTAATATACATTAAATAAATAAATAAATCCACTGCTCTCTTGTCTCCCTTGAGGCTGGGACTCTAAACAGTGTTCTGTGCATACTTTGCTCGAACTTTCGCCATGGCGTTAGAACTGGTACACTGCTGTCACTTGT
>NW_015687342.1:0-216 GCF_001515625.1 Sinocyclocheilus rhinocerous
AAATAAGGGAGAAATCCAAAATATGCTGTATTAGGGACCACAGGAACAAAGCTTAAAACATAGTAATATAGTGATAGACAGACAGACTGAAATGCCATTTTACATACTTTCAATATCATTAGGAGTGTGGCATGACGATAGTTGTATGTTGTTATATCGCTAGTAAACATGTACTTTCTGGAACTATTATTTGCTCATTATCTTTTGGAACTGCAT
>NW_015687343.1:0-216 GCF_001515625.1 Sinocyclocheilus rhinocerous
AAACATACAAATAAGATTGTACAAATGCATACGAAATAGCCACCAAACTGTCAAAACATAAAAAAAAGTTACAAATTGCCATGAGATTGTGTTGGACATTACCATTCTGATTTGTTTTAAATAATAAAAAATAAAAAAAGAAGCAGTGTCTTCTGCTCACTAAGGCTGAAATTATTTGATAAAAAATACAATAAAAACAGTAATATTGTGAAATAT
>NW_015687344.1:0-216 GCF_001515625.1 Sinocyclocheilus rhinocerous
TCGGGGAACACACCTAGGAAAGGTATACCCCTATTTAAGGTGTAGCCTACCTTTAGAATCTTCGTAGCGCGCTAAGAGACACCGAGAAACGCAGCCCTGGTCCCTCCAAGCATTACAATGGAGATAAGCGGGTGCTTTTTGTCACTTTATCAAATAAAGTGTGCGCATCCATAATAAAATGTGCCTCACACAGCTCCGGGGGGTGAATAAAGGCCT
>NW_015687345.1:0-216 GCF_001515625.1 Sinocyclocheilus rhinocerous
AATTCAGTCTGATCACTTATTCTTTGATATATTTCAATAAGTACATCTCAGAATAAGTTTGTTGTTTCATTTGACAAATACATGTTACACTGAATGATAATGGAACATTATATCACCCATATTTGGACATTTTATAAGATATTTGAACCATTTAAATAGACACTTTACTTATATAGTATGCTTTCCATGTATGTAAAATCACTTTTGTAAATTTAA
>NW_015687346.1:0-216 GCF_001515625.1 Sinocyclocheilus rhinocerous
AAATACATTATATTTGTCCCAAATTATTGTTAATGTACATAATGAATTCATCCTAGGCTGGAAGATTGTTTATTGTGCATTTTTTCAGCAAAATGTTTGTCTTTATGTGGCTCTAATAAATTTCATGATTCATTAGTGAGCTATAGATTGCAATTTCTCATCCTGTTTGCCGTTTTTTCGATCCCCGAACTTTAAACTCATTGACACCACTTGCTC
>NW_015687347.1:0-216 GCF_001515625.1 Sinocyclocheilus rhinocerous
AAATATATAAAAATCTACTATTCCAAAGTTAGAAAGGTATTACTCACTTTCTGACATAAAAATTATTGGTTCAACCTAATAGGGCTGTTTTCAAGTTCAGATCAACTCTGCTTCAACTGTGTGTGTAAACAATCAGTCAAGCATCAGTGGTGGTGGTTTCAATGTGCAATGCATACTGTGAAATATTTAGATTGTGAGCTAGTTTTCATAAAAAAA
>NW_015687348.1:0-216 GCF_001515625.1 Sinocyclocheilus rhinocerous
CAGTCCTGCGAGGGAGGCAGGAGGTTTGAGCGCCGCCAGTTGTTGAGCTCAAGTCAAGCCGGTCCACTTACAGTCAAACCAACATGTACTCAGACACCTTCAACAATGCTCACATTATCACAGTTTATATTCGCTATAGTTTAGAAAATGGTAAAAATGCATGACAAGAACTCAGAGTTAAACTGTGTCAGAATAAATTAATCTTGATAATGTCAG
>NW_015687349.1:0-216 GCF_001515625.1 Sinocyclocheilus rhinocerous
GTCTTGCCCATAGGCTTACTTCCGCGTTAAAGAAAAAGGTGGATAGCAACAGTCAACAAAATGAATCGGCGTGAAAAATGTTACTGGCAGCTGTAAAAACACATTACGTTACATTTGTATGTTACTGCTAAATATTGCAGAACACAGAAAGCGTGTCAGGTAAAAATAAATACTAACCGTTCGTTTGTTTGTTATTATAATGACGGCGATAAATGT
>NW_015687350.1:0-216 GCF_001515625.1 Sinocyclocheilus rhinocerous
TACCCAACCCTAGTGTGTGTATTATATTATAATATACATAATTTTATATTATAAAATATAAAAATCAGAGCTGCATGACAAACACAGAAAACACTAAAACTAGCCCATCTTATATGCTGTCTAAAAAATTGCATGAATGGAGGGAGTAAAAATCAAGAGTGATGTAAAACTTGTTGATTGTGTGCAAACAGTGCTCTGTGTGTTTGGCCTGCTATT
>NW_015687351.1:0-216 GCF_001515625.1 Sinocyclocheilus rhinocerous
GAATTTGGATATAAAATCAGAATTGCGAATTATAAAGTCAGAATTTCAAAAAATAAAGTCAGAATTTTAAAATAAAGTTAGAATTTCAATATAAAGTCAGAATTGCGAGATTTAAAGTCAGAATTTCAATATAAAGTCAGATTTCTAAATATAAAGTCGGAATTTCAATAAAAAGTCAGAATTGCAAAACAAATTCAGAATTTCAATATAAAGTCA
>NW_015687352.1:0-216 GCF_001515625.1 Sinocyclocheilus rhinocerous
CAGAAGTTCACGGAGAAGGTTTTCAGTAGTGTTTATAATCTTGGAGAAATCAGACGATCTGTGGCTCATTTCTGGATGCAAGAGAGAAATAAACACCTCAGAAACATTGCATTACACACAGAAATTAAAACATAAAAAAATGCAGATCCTTACCAAGAATGCTTATCCCAATGCCACTGCAATCCAGCAGCTCCTTCTGTGCTTGGAGTAAAACCT
>NW_015687353.1:0-216 GCF_001515625.1 Sinocyclocheilus rhinocerous
ACATGATTCAAATCTGTGGCAGTGTCCATCTTTACCGTGGGGACAGAATGACTGCGTTGGAGATGAAGTGGCCGCAATCACCTGCTCAGGTGAGACATTTTCCTTCAGTCAAAAAATACCACGGTAATCCTTTAATTTTAATGCTTTGAGTAAATGCATGAAATATAGTATATACATATAATATTGAATTAACTTGTGACTACAGAACAGGAGAGT
>NW_015687354.1:0-216 GCF_001515625.1 Sinocyclocheilus rhinocerous
GCCAGCGGTGTTGTTATTGTTCGGTTCCTGTGAGAAACTGCTCCCGCGGGCGGAGCCACTGAATATTCATTAGCTCCCCTGCTGTGGGCGTGTCCTTGAAACAACGCGCAAGCGAATGGAGCTGGAAATATTAGTGCACGCTCCTCAAATCGCTGCTTGTTTAATGGATTATTTTGAAAAGATAATGAAGTGTCAATGTTACACATTAATTAGCAT
>NW_015687355.1:0-216 GCF_001515625.1 Sinocyclocheilus rhinocerous
AAATTAAATGTTCATCATAAAAAGCAATCTTATCTCTACACAAGATGGATTTAAACCGCTCAGTTCTGATGGATTAGTTTCATGAGGTCTTTATGATCTTTTTGGATCTTCAAGTTTTATTTACCTGGACTTTTAATGGAGGGAGAGAAACCTCTCAGGATTTATTAAAAGTATCTTAATTTGTGTTTCAAAGATGAATGAAAGTCATAGTGGTTT
>NW_015687356.1:0-216 GCF_001515625.1 Sinocyclocheilus rhinocerous
CCGATTTGGTGAACTGGTTCAACCGGTTCACTAAGAAAAACCGGTTAAATCTAACGATTCGTTCACGAACCGGACATCACTAGTAAGTAGAACAGACCCTCTCATCTCCTTATAGTAAGACAATGGTCGTTTCTCAATTAGGGCTGGTCCAAATACCATTTTTTGAGCTTTGGTAGAAATCAACACCGAATATTCGAAGCTTCAGAGGGAGGGGGC
>NW_015687357.1:0-216 GCF_001515625.1 Sinocyclocheilus rhinocerous
AAATTCAGCTTTGCCATCACAGGACTAAATTACATTTTAAAATATGTTAAAATACAAAACTGATATTTTAAATTGATAATATTTCTCAAGACCCAAAACTTTTAAACTACCAACATTGTAATGCTCCGTTTCATATAGGCACCTTTTAGACTCCATGTACTGTATTTGTTTTCAGTGCTGTGTATTTTTGAGTTTTGATATTAATGTTTAAACATG
>NW_015687358.1:0-216 GCF_001515625.1 Sinocyclocheilus rhinocerous
GAAAAAAAGCCACAACACAACAAAATTAGCACAGCACGACAGAAACAAGCAGCAACACAATGAAATTAGCACACAATGAAATCTCCACAACATGACGGAAACAAGCCACAACACAACGAAATTAGCACAACACGACAAAATTAGCACAAAATGAAATCTCCACAACACGAAGGAAACAAGCCACAACACAATGAAATTAGCACAACACAATGGAAA
>NW_015687359.1:0-216 GCF_001515625.1 Sinocyclocheilus rhinocerous
TTAACCAGTACTTAATTATGTCGTGAGACACTAAATCAGAGAGGAATCTCACTTAATACTGAGTTTCGAAATGTTTTTTTTTTAAAATTGTGCTGGCTTATTTCTGTGGACATCTGTTTTTACGTTCTACGTTTGAATTGTACGTCACTGGTTAAGCTTAATTTATTGTTTTGGTTTCATCCATGTGTTCCTGCACAGTGGGGTGGGGTCATGACT
>NW_015687360.1:0-216 GCF_001515625.1 Sinocyclocheilus rhinocerous
TACTGTTTGGACACACAGTTTAAACATAAACTGATACATCGTACAAAAATGAAACGGGTCAGATTTCTGTAAGAGTGCTAATAAACTGAATGTGTTTTAAACACAGAGTAACAATTATATATTACACACAATACACTATTATATATGTATTTATAATCAATAAATCCAATATGTTTCAATCTCATACATTAACTGAATACTATTTGTTCCACAGCA
>NW_015687361.1:0-216 GCF_001515625.1 Sinocyclocheilus rhinocerous
ATTCTGAAATGCCTGAGCCAAAGTCTGTCATCAAAATGATTTGGTTTAATTCAGTGGCGTACTGCACATCTGTGAGGCCCCTCCGCAAGGAACGAGGTGGGGCCCCTCCCACCAGCAGTGATGTCATGTATGAAAATGTATTGTGTATCTGCTGCAAAGTCTGTCTCCCCCATTTGCACAACAGTAATGAATGTGGTGAATTATCATTGCACTGAT
>NW_015687362.1:0-216 GCF_001515625.1 Sinocyclocheilus rhinocerous
GAGTGTTTATGATCAAACCTCCAAACATTTGATATCTTTAAAAAGTCCTGAATGTGCTCTGTACAGGACATCCAGACTCAAAAATGTGGCATGCAGGGTCTCGGAAAAATTCACTAAAATATAATGTCTTCTGCAGAGGACAAAAGTCTATGCCTGGGTCCCAGGAGGTTATGAAAGTGCGTAATAGTTATAGTTATAGTTATAGGCCTGTATAAT
>NW_015687363.1:0-216 GCF_001515625.1 Sinocyclocheilus rhinocerous
TACTTCACACATGCACCACATGCAACTCTGAGGTGCATATTTTCCAAAATGCTTTGTTTTATCTCGAACGAAAGCCACTGAATGCAGAAATCAAACACACTCATTATTATCAGACTGATCAGTTCAATGGTAACACTTTAGTTTAGGGAACAATTCTCACTGTTGCTTATCAGCATGCATATTATTAACATATTGGCTGGTTATTAGTACTTATAA
>NW_015687364.1:0-216 GCF_001515625.1 Sinocyclocheilus rhinocerous
AAAACTAATTAAAACCACATAAAACTAAAATTAATAAAAATGACAAAAACACACGACAAAATAACTAAAATTTTAAAATAAAAATCCAGTAATTTAAACTAATAATAATAATATTAATCAAAGTAAAAGAAAAGTCAACCCTTAGTTTAAAGTATAATAATAATAATAATCATCATCAAAATCAAAGCAATCAAAAGTCAGAGATCTCAATATAAA
>NW_015687365.1:0-216 GCF_001515625.1 Sinocyclocheilus rhinocerous
AAAGAAATAAAAAGAGAGAGAATGAACGAAAGAAAAACGAATGAAAAAAGGAAAGAATGAAGAATGCACAAAAGAGAAAGTACAAAAAGAGGGAGAGAAAGAAAGAAAGAAACAGAAACAAAGAACGAAAGAAAGAACAAACAAATGAAAGAATGAGAACAAAAAGAAAATCGAGAATGAATAAAATAGAGAACAAACAAACGAAAGAAAGATAAT